>NW_020525247.1:27500-159499 GCF_003368295.1 Carassius auratus | reverse complement strand
TTCCCTTCTGAGAGCACTTTCCTGAGGAGTTTGGAGACCTGAAGACAGAAGAGCAGGTGAGAGCTTGATTGGAAGCTTGTTATCTTTCCTTATTGACTAGATAAACATCTACACACCTTCACCTCCAATTGTCTGCTCCACCTTGATTAAAGTAGACAACATCCTTAGTAAAATGTTGTGGATAATGCCAAAAAACTTGTGTTAATCCCAGAACTTATTTTAGGCATTTAACCAAAAACCTTTGAATTTGGAAAGATGGAAGTGGAAAATGCTCACTTGCTTCCAGGTTTTAGGACTCAGTATTAAGCCATATGGCCTGATTATTATTGAATGATTATGTGGCAAGCTTTTTTTACCTTGAAAAAGAAACCTCAACATATCCACAGGTAAAGAAACTGCAAGCCATTCTGAAGCCCATGATGCTGAGGAGACTGAAGGATGACGTTGGAGAAAAATCTGGCTCCTAAACAGGAGACAATCATTTGAAGTGGCAGCTCACTAATATTCAGAAGAAATACTTACCGCGCCATTCTGGAGAAAACTTTGCCTTTCTTGCCACGGGAGCAAACCAGCACAACATGCCCAACCTCATCAACACAATGATGGAGCTTCGCAAGTGCTGCAATCACCCGTACCTCATTACAGGTGACATCTGGTGTTCAGATCGAGTGTGAATATGAAATATCTTGGTAGCAGTTTCAGTAGTCACACCCTCTAATTATATAGCGTGACATAGTGTCCCATCTTCCTTCTGTCAGGTGCCGAAGAAAAGATCCTTGAGAGCTTTAAGAAAACCTACAGTTCTGATGCTGCAGATTTTCAGCTGCAGGCTATGATCCCAGGCTGCTGGTAAACTAGTGCTTATTGACAAGTTGCTGCCCAAACTGCTGGCCGGAGGACATAAAGTGCTGGTGTTTTCCCAGATGGTCCGGTGCCTGGATATACTGGAGGACTACCTCATTCAGAGGCGGTGAGACAGCTGCTTATTATTCAGTGACATTAGTCATACTTCTATAAAAAAAAAAAAAAGTGTTCAGCTGTTTTTGAAACTGTAAGTGAATGAGGAAATAGTCAGAACTTGGTTTTACTTCACTTGTTGCTTTTTTTCAGGGATCCCACATTACTGAAAACCTCTTCAAAAAAAAGTCATAAAGATTCCTCTAATGAAAATAAAATCTAGTTATTCTCATGTCCAATATATATAGAGAAATAATTATTTTTATTCAGCAAGGATGCTATAATTGGTCAAAAATGACCATAAAGACATTGTTACAAAAGATTTCTAAAGCAGTTTTCAGCATTGATTAAAATTTTTTTCTTGAGCAGCTTTGGCAACTCAGGAGTAAATTAAATTTTATTACATTAGAAAATCATTATTTTAGATTTAATAATATTTCACAAAATATTTTTTTATTTTACTGTAATGTTGATAAAATAAATGCATCCTTGGTGCGCATAATTCTTTTTTCAGAAACATCGTCCCGACCCCAAACTTTTTATTCATCAAAATATTTCAAAATGCATGGCTGAAACTGTAAACAATGATATGAGAGCTATGGTGGAGAAAGAGTGGGAATGGTAGTTTTCGTGCATAAAAGGTATAGATATGAAAAGGAAATGTCTTTGTATAACACTTGTAGGTATACATACGAGCGTATTGATGGGAGAGTTCGAGGGAATCTACGGCAGGCCCGCCATCGATCGCTTTAGTAAGGTAGACTCTGACCGCTTCGTGTTCCTCCTCTGTACACGAGCAGGAGGTCTGGGCATCAACCTCACCGCCGCTGACACCTGTATTATATTTGACTCTGACTGGAACCCGCAGAACGACTTGCAGGTGAAGACATAGATCTTTTTTTGTACAGTATCAGTGACTCTCCTCCAGTAGCCATTTCCATTCTATATATAATATATATATATGTGTGTGTGTGTGTGTGTGTGTGTGTGTGTGTGTGTGTGTGTGTGTGTGTATATATATATATGCACACAAGCTTTTCAAATATCCATAAATATTAATTTGTTGTGAACATGCTTTGAATTCCACAGGCTCAAGCTCGCTGCCACCGGATCGGTCAAAGCAAAGCAGTGAAAGTATATCGCCTTATTACACGAAACTCATATGAGAGGGAGATGTTTGACAAGGCCAGTCTGAAACTGGGATTGGACAAGGCTGTTCTGCAGGACATCAACCGCAAGGGCAGTCTCAATGGGGTGAGGGATCCACAACTTTTAACTTTATCTTCTATTGATGAATTGAGAAAATGTATCTGCCTAAAGTGGAATAGCATATCTAAAACTTGTTGGTTTTCGTTCATAGTTCTTAGTTTATAAGGCATAGTTCACCCCAAAAGATGAACTCTGTCAACTTCTACATGCCAATCCAAACCTGTGGAGCATAAAAATAAAAAAAATAAAAAAAAAAGATCAGGACAGTATTCTCCATTTACTTTGACTTCCTCTTTCAGGTTCAGCCAGCTCTCTAAGTTGGAGGTGGAAGATCTTCTCAGGAAGGGAGCGTACGGTGCACTTATGGATGAGGAAGATGAGGGCTCTAAATTTTGCGAAGAGGATATTGATCAGATCCTGCAGCGACGCACACAGACCATCACAATCCAGTCTGAGGGGAAGGGATCAACTTTTGCCAAGGTAGACTTCTCGACATACACTACCATTAATGTTTGGGACCTATACGATTTTTAAAATGTTTTTGAAAGTAGTCTCTGAGGCTTACCAAGGCGGCATGTATTTGATCAAAAATACAGTAAAAACTGTAATATTGTGTAATATTACTACAATTTAAAAGTACTGTTTTGTATATGAATGTATTTTGAGATGTAACTTATTCCTGTGAAGCAAAGCTGAATTTCCAGTCTTCAGCGGCGCATGATCCTTCAGAAATCATTCGAACATGCTGATGCTCATGAAACATTTCTTGTTAATACCAATGTTGAAAACAGTCGTGCTGCTTCATTTTTTGTGGAAACAGAGATACATTTGACCAGGATTCTTTAATGTATAAGAAGTTATAATCGTTAAACATCACTTTTGATCAAAGTAATACATCCTTGCTAAATAAAAGTATTAAATTCTTTCAAAAACAATTTTACTGACATCAAACCTTTGTGTCCACTTGAGATTTGCAAAAAAAAAAAAAACAATTGCCAGTGTTTTTTGTTTGTTTGTTTTTTCTTGGTATCTCTGTTCATATTTTTGTGTTCAATCCTGTTGGTCATAAATATGGCAGATGAGTAGAAAAGTCATGTGAATGAAAAAGCTGAATAAGCGTTATATCATTATAACACAAGATCTGATGTGTGATCTCTGTCTTGATAGTGTTCATAATCCTTTATTATTTACCAATTCCAGGCTAGCTTTGTGTCTTCGGGGAACCGTACAGACATCTCTCTGGATGATCCAAACTTCTGGCAGAAGTGGGCCAAGATTGCTGAACTGGAAATTGACTCTAAAGCAGAAAAGGTAAAAATCTCATGATTAAGTTTAAAAGCCAAAGCTTTGCATATATGAGCTTCCTGTGACTCGGGTAGTGTAATGCAAGAGAATCAACTCCTAGACTAGAGAGAGACTAGAGCTTGTTTGAATAGCAGCAGAGTCAAAGCAGATGGGTTGCTTGAATGTGCGTGTTTTAGTCAGTTTGCATATTCGTGACATTTTAAAGAGGTAAAATATTGAGAAGGCAGCACTTTCTGACTAGTTTCTGTGTTCTCCAGGAGAGTCTGGTGATAGACACCCCTCGCGTAAGGAAGCAGACGCGTCACTATAACTCGTTTGAGGATGATGAACTGATGGAGTTCTCTGAACTGGACAGTGACTCTGAAGAACGACCCTGTCGCACAAGACGTCTCAGCGATCGCAACAGACGCTACCTCCGAGCGGAGTGCTTCAGAGTGGAGAAAAACCTTCTCATTTTCGGGTCAGTGCTTAATTTGCTTTTGGCTGCCCACTCATTCCTTCTGGGTCACCTTCTGTCGCCCTACAACAGGCTGTTAATAAGGTGACTGTTTTTGAACAAGACAAAAACTAAAGGAATTCATCTAAGACCGCTTTCTGCCATTGCATATGCAGCTCAATCTGAATGTATAAAAATTGGAGCCATAAATTAGACCATATGCAGGTAATGCATCTCAGATGGATGAAATGTTTTCTGTGTGTGCAGGTGGGGTCGCTGGAAGGATATTCTCAATCATGGGCGTTTTAAATGGCACCTGTCGGAGCGAGACATGGAGGTGCTGTGCAGGGCACTTCTGGTGTACTGTGTTCGCCATTATAAGGGAGACGACAAAATTAAGAGCTTCATTTGGGATCTGATCACACCTACTAAAGACGGACACAATCAAGCACTACAAAACCACTCAGGTTATACAAAATGTTTTTCACAACCTCAGTTTTTTTTTTCTTTTTTTTTTTTTTTAATCAATTCATTCATTCTTTTTGAGATGAGGTTATTCAGGATCTATTGTCATTGAAGTAAAATGGTAAATGAGTCTATTAATAAGTATCCATGCTCCATGCTTCTGCAGGTTTTTTTTTTAATGGGTTTTTGATTGCATTTTCAAATAAAAAAATAAAATAGAAATTTTAAACAAATTAAATTATTTTATTGATTTTACTGATTTTTTTTTAATATATATTAAATGTAAATTTGATAGTTTAGTTAATAATTAAATTGATCATCGGTTTAATTCTGTTTAAATTTTTAGATTTTAGTGACAGCATTTAATGTTCAATTTACCAATCATTATTCATAACAATTAATAATTTTTATGTCCATATAAATATATTAAAAATATACTAAATATTCTTTCTCAAACTTTGAATATGTTGCATCAAATTGCTTTCACTGTTTGAATGAACTGCAAAATCGATTGAAATTGATTGACAGTCAATTTATTTAAACAAAATGATTAATTACTTTTAATTGAAGATCGATTAATCATTGACGTCCCCATTTCTTTTTTCTTTGTCTATTTAAATATAATTCAATGACTGTTCTTCACATAATTGTTGCAAAATGACTAGAAATATGTCATCAAATGCATTTTACCTGTCCAGGTCTGTCTGCTCCTGTCCCTCGGGGTCGTAAAGGCAAGAAGCTGAAGAACCAGTTGAGTCCCCCTGAGCTGAAGAATGCAGACTGGCTGGTCCACTGTAACCCAGAGGTTGTGCTTCAGGATGACAGCTACAAGAAACACCTCAAACAACACTGCAACAAGTAAGACTTCTGGATATTGTGTAACATGGGTTACATTTAAATTGTCGAAAAAGTACATTTTGCACCATGATCATATTACATAAATAGGAAGTACTTTAATCAGGGGGCATAGTTACATTTTTCATGTTTCCTGTCAGGCATGAAATTATATTTGTCATTATTTAATTTTCATATAATGATATATGTGTTGTGATGACATCATGATTAAAGGGGTTTTAAATGTGTGATCATCATGTATCTTGTCATGAACAGGGTGCTACTGAGGGTGCGGATGCTGTACTATCTGAAGGTGGAAGTGCTGGGGGAGGCTGCGAATCAGGCTCTTGAAGGGATCCCAGCGAGGTACTAGATGACACACAGTCTCTCTTAACCCATGCATACCTCATTAATTCAGTGTAGAGCGGCTTAATATGCACGCATCTGTGTGTTTTCTGCAGTAAACTGGAGGTAACCCTGCCTGATATAGACTACATTGAGATCCCTACAATATGGTGGGATGCTGAAGCGGATAAATCGCTGCTTATTGGAGTTCACAAACATGGTGAGACATCAAAGAATGGGTGCAACCGTTACACCCAGTTTTATGATGCTTATGCAGTGTATGTTTTACTTTTTAGCAGAGATGTGATACATTTGAATGCAATTACAGGATCTTTTTGTAAGATTTAGATGGTCACAGGGTTCATGTTGACTTGCTCTTTCTTCACCATGTGCATTAACTACTTTGTGTGTCCCATGCAGGGTATGAGCGGTATAACGCCATGCGTGCAGACCCTGCTCTGTGTTTCCTGGAGCGAGTGGGTATGCCTGATGTCACTGCATTGACGGTAGAGCAAAGTGGAGCAGAAACTGCTTTAGATGCACCTGATAGGTAATATGCTTTTAAATGAGTAGCAGAGATATAACGGTTGTCGTGCCTCTTGGTGCTTACAACCATAAACATGCTTCTTCTTTTGCAGTATCAGCAAGAGTGATGAAATCAAAGAGGAGAACGATATTAAGTCTGAGGAATTAGAAGAGAAAGTAGAGATCAAGGTAATAAGAAGAAGTCAAAGGAATGTGACGTCGAATGAATTTTGCTAAGTGCGTTAACCAAATGCTCAGACTGTTCATTAAAGTAAAGTTTTCTTTTACAAAGGAGGAACCCATGTCAGAGGAAACAGGGAAAAATGATAATACAATGACAGGTATTGAAAACTTCCTTTTCTATTTACTCATTTGCCAGTACTGTTGAACCATTAATTGTTTGTAAAGTTGTTGGGTGCCAAATTAACTTTTTTCATACCTGCCAACAGTGTTGGGGGTAACGCATTACAAGTAATGCGAGTTACGTAATCAGATTAATTTTTTTCAATAACTAGTAAAATAAAGCATTACTTTTTTCATTTACAAGAAAATTTCTGAGTTACTTTTTCAAAGAAGTAATGCCAATTACTTTGTTTTCCCATTTAATTACTGACAAGTCTCCTCCCCCATATTGGGAAAAATCAGAAGTACAGAGGCGTTGTGTGCGATGTGTGAACATGTTATTGTAGTTCTAGACTAAATGTGAATGTGCATTAATTCATCCCACCGCAAAAAAATTTAGTATTCAACAAAATGAATCAAAACTGTGAAATGGAAACTCAGAATATGATGCAAACCTGCAATAATTATAAATATATATAATAAAAAAACACAAATGGATCTAATCCCATTTTATTAACTATGTCTTTGCTGCTGACCTTTGACGATCCAGTTCAACCATACGAATAAGCAAAAATGACTTTAGATAAACTAACAGTTGTGCTTCATTGTTTTTTTTTTTTTTTATTATTACTGAAGAGTGTTGAACCTTCTCCTGTGTTCTACAGTTCAGACACAAATGTACTTTTCCTTCAGCCTGAGGTTTATTCATTACACTTTTTGGTGTGAAGAGTTTTTACATTTGCTATAAATAGACCTTCTTATATTAAAAACAGTCAACTCCTGCTGATAATTAAAAAGTAACGCAATATTTTAAAGCATTACTTTTAATAGTAACTTTCCCCAACACTGCCTGCCAATGCTGGATAAATTGAGAAAATTTTCCAACCATCTGTATTTTTATGTTTTTTTTAGAGTTCCATAAACTTGAACTTTATATGTAGGTGAAATAAATCTATTTGAAATTTGTCATATTGCTCTCTGTTGCATTGGCATCCTTATAAATGTGACACAAATCCAAAGGTGACCACCCCTTAATATGAACTTTAGGTGTCGTCTAAAGTAGCATTTCTTTTGAAGGGGGTTTTATAGGATCTCTCGCAGCAGACCTTGTTGCAGAAGTGATGGAGCAGGGACGGATACAGTGGCCAGCAGGCTCGGCTCTTACAGCACGTCTCCGGCGCCTCATTACTGCCTATCAGCGTTATACACGCCGTGAGCCGCTTCGTCATGATTTCCTCTTACACGAGGGAATTGCACCTGTGGCTTGGCAAATAGGAGAGTTTAGGCACTGCACTACTGAACCTGATCCGCTCTTTTTGGAGTGGCAACGAAGGTGAGTGATGTTACAGTGGTTTTATTGTTTACAGTTGTAAACCAGCTCCTTTGGGTAACATTTTAATACTCTTGCTGCCTTCAAGTCGTGTTGAAAAAATCATAAACACTAAGTGTTATGAGGATGAAGAACATCAAAAAGTTAACAAAACATTAGAGCAGTATGAAAAAAAAGACAAAAACAATGGCTAAAAACTAAATAGAATTATTGACTAGCATAAAATCCCTGAGGATTGTATTAACATTGAAACACTGCAGGTCATGATGAACATTGGAAGAATGGTATTTTGATTCTGCATTGGGTAATAATGGGTAATCGTGTGTGCTGAAAATTATTTAATTAAATTTTTGAGGGAAATTGAATTTTTATTGAGTAAATGTATCTCCTTTAACACAGGTGGACACGTCGAGAGCAGGCTGACTTCTATCGCACCGTGTCGTCGTTTGGAGTAGTGTATGACCCAGAGAAGAAGACCTTCGACTGGAGTCAGTTCCGTGCCCTTGCTCGATTAGAGAGAAAGACGGACGAAAGCTTGGAGAGATATTTCCACAGCTTTGTTTCAATGTGTCGAACCGCATGTAGACTGCCGCCCAGAAAAGATGAAGGTAAAATGGATATTTGACTTGATAGTTTGGTGAAGCTAATAATAATAGAAGCTAAATCTGTCATAATTTTTACACAACTTCTTGTCTCATTTAGGTAATGTGGATACATCACTGTTTGTGGAGCCTATTACAGAAGAGCGAGCTGCCCGAACATTATATCGTATCGAGCTTTTGAGAAAGGTCCGTGAGCAAGTATTACGTCACCTGCTCCTGGAGGCACGACTGCTGCTTTGTCGCCCTAGTCTGTACTTGCCTGTCTGGTGGGAGTGTGGCAAACATGACCGTGATCTTCTCATTGGGGTTGCTAAGCATGGCTTGAGTCGAACAGACTTCTACATCCTCAATGACCCCCAATTATCCTTCCTGGAGGCCCACCGGAACTATGTTCATAAAGAAAACCACAGATATCCTGTCCCGGGCTTGCCCCACCACCATTGCTGCTTGTATGATGCCAACCTTGGGCATTGTCAGTCCCCACAACCTCCAGAGTATCACCCTACACCTTCACACCACACACCAACACAACTCGTCAATACTCATGGGCATCGCCAGCCCACAGAAGTGGTGGCATCAGAGTCTGGGAATTCCCTAGAAATAGGTGCAGGAAACAGGGAAGGATTTTTGGATTGCCCTCCATTGGATGACTCTCTAGAGTTGGGGTCTTTACAACATGAAGGCTTGACATCAGACACACTACATATCAAGTCTGGTAAAGAGGCCTTCAATGGATTCCCGTTCAATTCTGCAACTGGTGGACAGAATATGCTAAATTCATACGGGGTCCAAGGGGAGCTAAATGGGTCTCAAGGAGACATGGCAGACTCCATAGCTGGGAAACTTCGCAGCGATGTTCTGGTGGGAGAGCAAGGGTCTTCGGAGGAGACTGGCTTAATGGCTCCTTCTATGGAACTAGATGAACTTCAAGCTCCATGGGAAAGCTCGGACCATGCTGAAGCCTCTGACATGTTCAACGAGACTGATCCCATCTTGGGAGCGCAAACTTTGGAACCCAGCTTTCTCGATGCTCCTCAACCAGAAGATGGACGTGAGGGTGATGAAACGCTCACCGACTGTTTGAGCATGCCAAGTTCGGACTCTCAAAGCAACCCTGTTGAACCACTGGCACCGAGCTTCATGTTGTTCAAAGACCTCAATGTTGGAGAGACTTCTGTGGATCAGACAGATCTATCAGCCAGTCTTCCAGAATATGTTTCACCACCACCACCTCTTGGACTCCCGGATGTGAGTCTTGACCAGACAGATCCCATTAGTGAGGAGCAAGAAGATAGGCTTAGTGATTCCAACATCACACATGGTGTTCCCAGTCCAGAAGAAGGAGCTGAAAGCTTAGGGTTTCAAGATCTTTCCCCAGACAGCCCAATGACAATGGATACTCAAGATGAGATTCCTTCAATAGCATCTCCAAGAGAAAATTGTCTCGAGGAATCCCAGAAAGGGGACTACAAGGTGCCATTTGACGATTCCAATGGGGATTTTAAAGATCCTTGTGAAGTGGCCTTGAATGAACTTTACAAAAAGCCTCTACCAGAGCCACAAAAAGTGCCTTTAGAGGAGTCTTACGATTTGACTTGTGACGAGACCCTGCAGGAACCTTGTGATGGGTTTCAGCAAGACACAGCAGAACAGCAGTTGGTGGAAGAACCCTGCAAAGAACCACCAGAGCTAATAGAAGAGTGCAATATAACTAACACTAATCTCCCAACAGATTACCCTATTCCACCTTCACTCCCGTCATCTCCTATTACCTTACCTGACACCTCTGAATCCCTGAGCCTTGAAGGAGTCCCAAAACAAGAGCTCCTCATGGATCCAGTGGTGTCAGATGTGAAGCCTGAGCCAGATAGCACTACACAGACCCCTCACCTTGAGCAGACTGAGGTTTTGGAAGTAAAGGAAAAGATAAATGATGAAGGTGCAAAGGCGCCAGGTACTGTGACTGTAGACTTTACCTTTCTACATTTTGTGTTTTGTTTCTGATTCCGTTAGTTGTATGTAGTAGTTCCAGGTCTATTGAGTTTCTTAATATTTCACCACATTCTTTACAAAACTAGTAATGGCAGCCGAAACTGTTCACTCTTCTGGAGAAAAACAGTTTAAATCTGTCTGAGGTGGTTTGCTGGCCTAATTGGTGTTTAGTTTGTTTGGAAAGCTACTTTCCAAGCCTGACCTTTTGATAAGTGTCCAAAAACTAGCAAAACTTGATCAACTTACATAAGTTTTGGGACAAACCTATTTTAGAAGAAAAAGACAATGATACAAGCAGAATTACTGACTCCTGACTATTGAATTATTGATATTTATTGATCTTGTTGGCCGCATTACCACATTTAGTGTACATTAATTCAATGGTTTGTCATCACTTATTTCTAATTGTTGGCAAACATTAGTCAGATTTGCTTGATGGAACACTTAATATTTTTAGTATAATAAAACTTAGACAAATTACATGATGATAAATGATTGTTTCTCACTATGTTCATAAAACCCAATGGAAGTCATAAGGTTTTGGTCTCTCCCAGCATGCTTTGAATAATAATTGTAATTTTTTTCTTTGTATTTTTAGCACTACTGGGAGATGTTGATGGACCACGCTTTGCATTGCCCATGTGTGAGATGGTAGACAGTGTCCATGAAATAAGGGAACCAACCATTGCTCAGCTTCTACAAGAGAAAGCTCTCTTCTCCTTCTCAGAGTGGCCTAAGGTACTGTATTTTGTATATTCTGCTCAAAATATGAAAGTCTTCTCTTAAAATGAAATAAGTAAGGCTGGTGTCAGCCCACAGCATACCACTAGATATATACCAATCACTCGTTTCTGCAGTTAGACCCTTGTCTTTTTGCTCTCTACAGGACAGAGTGATCATCAACCGTATTGACAGTATCTGCCACACTATCTTAAAGGGGAAGTGGCCTTCCTCTAGTCAGCAGTACGAGTCTCCCACCTCATTGGCTAACACCTGTGTGCCCAGCAGTGCCCACCAGAGGGCAGGGTTTCTGTCTACCAGAATGCCTATTTCTCAGAGCCTTAACTTTAACCTCCCACACGCAGTACCACACTTAGCAAAGGTAGGTTTTTCAAGGTGTCTACAAATACTTAAAAAGCTGGAAATAAATTATATGAATGGAAAAAACCTGGAAATATCAGGGAATATCAGTTCATAAATTGTGGTCCCTTTGACCAAAAATGATTGCAATTGATTGTTTTATTCCATCTCATAAATGTAAATATCATCAAACACCTAATAAATATCATGATTGCGTTTGTTTATTTTGCAGCATTTAATATCATTCAAACAGTTAAACTGATCAATGCTGGAGTTTTGGTAAAACCATGCTAATTACTTGCTTAATATGAATTTTACTTCTTTGGTTTGTTGCAAAAATTGGTTGAAAAACTTTTTAGATTTCATTAACTGAAACATGGAGATATCCTCTTTTTTAATAATTATTATTTTTTTGTTTTGTCCCAACAGGAGCGGTTAGTGGCCCCAGCATTTCTTTCGGAGCTCAAACGTCCAAGACGTAGTTTTGAATTTGAGGCAGAAGTCCTTGCCAAACCAAGCCATCTTGGAGAAAAGATCCAGGTTGGCTTGCCTCATCGCGCTAACGCTCTCCTCCTTAATGGCTGGCAGGATGCCGCTATTGACCTCTCCAAACCAACAGAGCTAACAGTTGGAGGAGACAGTGGGCCAACTGGTCAGATGAGCCACACTGTCCAGTCAGCGCCTCATAAAATAACTGGGATAGGCTCCATACAAGGCTCACTGGGATTGGATATGGCTGGCATTTTGCAGGCTGGCCTGATTCACCCAGTCACGGGGCAGATTGTCAACGGCGGTCTTCGTCGTGATGATTCAATGTTGAGACGGAGGAGAGGACGGAGAAGAAATATTGAGACTCCTGATCTCAGCTTTATAAAGGGACGAAGCGTGGACTTGCCTGAAAAGCAGGTTTGTGGAAACGCAGATCAATGAAGTGGATACAATAGGACGTCCAAAAATGAAAATGGCACCATGCCATTCTAGCATTTTTTTTGTGATACATAAAAGGAGATGCTTGGCAAATCTACTCTTCTTTTCTGTACAAAGAAAAGCTTATGATGATTTATCCCGCCAAGCTAAAAGAAAAAAAAAGCACCATCAAAGATTAAAGTCTTCATTAAAAGTGCAATGGGGTACTTTTTATTTTTATTTTACTTTTTTCAAACTAATTCGATGTTTCTAAAAAGATTTACCAGGAAATTATTTTAAATATTAATATGATCTTATTTTCATCTTTTGCGATGTTGGAAGAAGCTTATTTTGAAAAGCTTTTATTTCAAACTTGGATCTTGCCATGAAAATAGCCTTTGATTATGATGCTGATATGGCACTAAAATAAATAAATTAATAAAATATATAAATAAATCAATATAACTGGTAATAAGTGTTTTGTTTATCTTTGTGTACTCCACAGAGCGGGTCAGAGAGTATCAGCCACCCTGTTGTGTCCTCCACATCCTCCCAGTCAGAAGGCCCTCCAGCCACCCCGACTACACATTCTCCTCACCCTCCAGCATCCTCTCCAGCTCCTCCTCCAGCCTCGGAGGCCACAAATGTGAGCTTGGACAGGGAAACAGCCAATAAAGGCCTAATCGAATGGCTAAGACAAAACCCCAACTACAACATGGAGCTTTCTGCTTTTCCGGTAATAATATTTCTGTGACATTTTTGTTTGAGTATTATAACATCTATGAAGTTCCTATTAGATCAAGTTTAAAGATCATATTTGTGTCTTACATTTTAAATTCCCTGTTTTACGTCAAAAGTACGTCACATTACCAGTAAAACAGATGTGTATGTGAATGTAATTTCATGTTTACTTTAATGGTATTGTGTTTTTATTTGTGTGTACCTTTAAGGTGCTTTAAAAAAAAAAGTAGCAAGGCTGATAACACTTTTTTTTCTGTCTAGAAGGTTATTTGAATGATCCTAAATGTAATTTTTTGTTGTATACAGCTTATATAAGTCTTTAAATAATATAATTGATATTTAATAGATAACTTTAACCCAAGTCTTTTTTTAGTCTCAGAATGCAAGCATGTTGCACAGTTTCTTGGAGCGCCCGAAGCAGAGAAGGCATCGCTGCAAAGACCCAACCAAGCTCAATGTCAACTCACTGACTGGGGAGGAGAGAGTCCCAGTAGTGCACAGAAACACAGGCCGCAGGGTAACTAAAACATGCATAGATACTCCTATATCCTTTTTTGTTTGTTTCATTTCATTTTAATGCCACAATTCTTCTGGTTGCAGCTTGGAGGTGCTATGGCTCCAGCCATTAAAGAGCTCTCCAGGTGGCTGGATGCAAACTCAGAATACTATGTGGCTCCTGATTGGGCAGATGTGGTGAAGCACTCGGTGAGTCATATACATTCTGTCTAGAAAGAGGCTGGAAACTGCAGGAAGCAGAGGAGAGACTTTTCCAGTGATGCCACTTGTGAATATGTAGTAAACTGAACATAAGCTAATTGTCAAGGTTCGTCATTTAAATGTTGACTAAAATGTATTGGTTCAGAGTGGAAGAAATATGGAAATGTAATAAGTTCACAATCTTCCTTAATTCCTTGAGCTGGTGATGACCCTCTTTATAGTCTGATTTGGACAGAAAGAAGCATCTGCTAAATAAATAGCAGTTGAATTTTTTACGTCAACCATTTCGCAGTTCTGTATAAATATTTCCCCCATAGGATTTCTATAATAGTCTATGATAGTTTATAATCTTCTATTGTTTGTTTATTAATGTATTATTTTATAATTTAAAATATAAGGTTTCACTGAAATCCATTCCACTGGAATCAGAATCCAGTATTTTAGTGAGTTGGGATAATTTATGATTTTGAATGAAATTTCTTTATCATATATGTACACATTTGTACTGAAACCAACCAATCAGAAAAAAACAATTTCTTACAGTTTTGAAATAATTTATGATTTTGGATGAAACTACTGTGTGTGTGTGTGTGTATGTGTATATATATATATATATTAGGGGTGGTGAAAAAAATCGATTATTGATTAATCGCGAGTATGTTATGGACGAGTATGAATCGATTATTAAATTTTCAAAAATCGATTTTTTTTTTTTTTTTGCATAATTTTTTTTTGTAAAAAAAAATTATACCGGGAGTTGAACGTCACGAACGCGCCCAGTTCCAGTTAGCAAGTTGTGTAAAATGGAAAAACCAGGAGCGAGCAACCAACCGAACCACCCAGCTCCATCTGGGCTCAAAGCAAGCGTGTGGATTTATTTGGGTTTTCATGGCAGGAGCTCTAACCCTCTTGGCGCCATGGTCGAGTTTACTCGACAAGATGCGGCACTGAATAAAACGGCCGATTTTGTCAAATAGGGTGTCAAATTTCACGCGACCTCCCCTGCACCAGATAGCAGACATGTAATACTTAATCTCTGACTCAACAAAAACGTAATGCTCCTTAACAAAATATTCGAGAGCGCATTGAATCAGTGCGAAAAAAAAGCGGAGCTTGTGTGAGAGTGAGCCATTTTATCTGACCAATGTTGTCAACGTCAGCGAGTATTGGCATTAGATTATTATTATTATCATTATTATTTTTATTATTATCTAATGGCATCAATAAGGCTTCAATAAACCCGCAATGAAGTGTTGGGACTTCTATTCGCGGACACTGATTCTGAAGGGGAATATCTGTATCCAGAAGATGACGGTGATATTGAAAGTGAAAGTACACCAAGCACAAACGGTGAAACCTTTGCCCAATGTAAATGGTCCTTTGCCAAATGTCAGAGGTGTGAACAATGTTTACAGGGGTCGGAGTGTTCATTGCTAAATTAGCAGGCGTGTTAGTGTTGCGGGGACGAAGCGGGAGATTTTTTCCGCGCTAGACATGTATATTTGTCTTCTGACCGCACCTCTCCGCAATCGCGGTGACAGTATTGTTGTGGAAACTTTGTCTAATGCCTCTGGGTATGTTAGACGAGGTCGAAGTATTCATAGGACAGTTAGGAGGCAAGGTGGGGAGTCGCAATGACCCTGACAGTAGTCCGAGCTGTGCACACTCGGCGCGTGCGCGAGGCAGATCTGGCAGCGCTGCTCATAGCAGAAGCAGAGGCGATGTGACACGGGGCATAGATTTTGAACTAAAAAGGTCTTGTCTACTTGTGTTTGTGTGTCATATGAATAATATATATGTGCCCCATACATGGAATCAGAGTGCCTGCTGCATGTAGTAAACTGAAAATCCCAACCGCTACATGCATTCGGTTTGTTTCTACCATTTATTAGTAATGATTTACACAGTTTGTTTACTACTTACTGTTGTGAAATGGAAAATCAATAATCGTTAATCGAGAATCGTTAATAATCGAAAATCGACTGTAATCGAATCGGGACTTCAATAATCGTAATCGAATCGAATCGGGAAATCAGACAGATTAACCACCCCTAATATATATATATATATATATATATATATATATATATATATATATATATATATATATATATATATATATATATATATATATATATATATATATGTGTATATATATATATATATATATATATATATATATATATATATATATGTATATATATGTATATATATACACACACATAGCATATGTGCCATTTTTATCCTATACATTATTAATATTGTCTTTGACTTTGTAAACCAACACTAACTTTTCATAATCCCATTATTCCAGGGTTTTCTGCCGGAGGTCAAATTCACACGCATCCTCTCTGAACCTGTGTGTCGTTATCCCGGTCCACATAGGAGAGGCAGGCGACCCCGCAGCGAGATGCCCAAAGCCCCCGAGCTCCCCGCTGGCATGGGTCCGCTCTTCATGAACGGTGGGCTCATTGGCAGCATGGATCTGGTTAGCTTACCCAATCTCCGCAATGTCCCTGGCATCTCGCTAACTGGTATCATGGGCTTTCCTCACGGTTTTGCCACTGCTCTACCATCAGGAGAAGACGCCAAGAATGGACTCAGCATGCTGCCCATGATGCTTCACGGCATGGCGGCTGTGCAGCCGTCCATGTACAGCGCTCACATGAGTGGAATGATGAATCATCCACTGTCCACTGCAACGTCCACGACGTCCACTGCAACTGCATCCTCCACTACAGCGAGCGTGACTCTTACAAACTCTGCAACTATAACCTCAACCTCCAATCCGGCGGATAGTTTGGATTCTGCACTTCAGCATGATAACGCAAGCTCTCCAATGAGCATGGAGAATGGGAATAGGGAGGACATAAAACAAGGGGAAGAGAAGAAAGTTTCTGCTTCAGTGTCTACAGCTGCGGCCACTAGCAGTAGTAGTAGCAGCATCACAAGCACCGGTAGCCATTTGACCTTTAACCCTTTTCTGATCCCAGGAATGTCACATAGTCTGTTGTATCCTCACATGTTCTTGCCACCGGGCAGTATAATGGCACTGCCTGCCATGACTGTAGCAGACAGCACGGGCAGCCCCAAGAGGAAGAGGAAGAAGGTTAGGGAGGAAGGACCAGAGGAGGGAAGCAGCAGTGTTGGTGTGCATATAGATGCAGTGGAACTGAAGGAGTTTAAAGACAAACAGACACCCGAACAAAAGAGCCAAGAGGGCGAAATGGAAGAAGGCAGACCTGATGTAGATTTAGCTCAGGTCAAAGATACTTCTGAGGATAGAAGAACTGAGGAAAAAGACAAAAATGAGATGGGAGAGGAACCTGAGCCAAGTGCTCAAGGCTCGTGTGACAGTGAAGCCTAGAATGGATCCTCACATTTTGGCCGCAGTACTTTTGTGTGTGTCGTGTCTGTAAAAGTTTGTGTATAGAACTTTGATTATCAACGTATTGTTTATAGACCTGCCCTTGTAATTCCACTGACATCTACTCTTCCTTCTGGGTGTGTGACACTTGAAGCATGCAAACACTCCTGAAAAAGGGACAACATCATCTTTTGCATAATGAGAACGGCTACTCAAACGTTTCTGTCTATTGACGGAGAACGCTCTTAATGACCCCAGCGTTTTTCCCTTTTCATAAGGTGTTATTAACTAGCATCTTTCACAGATTCTCAGAAAGCGGTAGGATGTTGGAATTGTGCAAAAAAACTTACAGCAGTCTCACTTCATAATCATGTTTCAGATCACGCTCTTATAGTTGCATAAGACCTAGGTTCATGTTTTGAAACATTTCTCAGAGTAATGTAAAAAAAAAAAAAAAAAACACTCGTCCCATTGGTAGATTACCAGCAGAGCTGCATCTGATACAGTCTCGATGGACCACAGTATTTTGTTCTTAGTTGCTTGCTGCTATGTATTCATTTTAGTGAAGATTTTAACCTAAATCCTTAACAAAGCTATAGGTGGCATGAGTGCAACAATGGTGAGTGCAATGGAAACTCAAATAGAGCAAGGCTTGAAATTGATGGCAAAGAACAATCCTGAGATTGATTTATCTTTTGTTTTGTTTGTCATATTGTTTTTGATGTCATTTCCACGTTTGCTTTGGTAAGATGCCCCCTTGGGATACTACTAATCATTTATAGAGATGGCTATATATACACTTAGAGGTGCTGCATATTCAATGGCAAAGGTTTAGTGCTGTAGATGAGACTGTTCTAAATAGTATTGGTGCAGGGGCTTATAATACAAGTCTGATGCAAAACAGGTGGTGGAACATTGTGAGACTTATGTCATTCAAACATGTTTGACATTCTTCTGTGGAGCACAAACGCGGCATGCTCCCATTAAGAAGTGGCTATCAAGCTTCATAAATGGCCATGAAACCACTCCATACGACTATTTTCTGCAAAATAATCTTTGAAAACCAAAGTTTGAAAACCCATGGTCATTTTGGATTTGTTATGTGGGGAAGAGCAGCATAAACATTCTTTAAAACATATCCTTTCGTGTTCCACTGAAGTAAAGCAAGTCATGGAACAACATGAGGGTGAGTAAATTATGCCAGAGAGTTGAGTTTTGGGTGAAATATTCCTTCACCCAAAATAAGACAAAAATATCTTTGCAAATCACCATTTTTTTTTTTTTTTTTTTTTTTTGCCTTGACTAAAGCCCTTTGGTTGATGGGGTTGAAAGAAAGATGTCAGACTGACTCGTTCTCCTCATGGGTTACATTGCTCTTATTTTCTACGGTGCATTTGAAAATACTGTAGAGTAAGATATGAAAATCTATCTAGCTGTTTATTGCCGTTACTATTGTTTACAAGCACACAATGTTATTTTTTTCCCTTGCCAGTATGTCTCATATTGGGAGGGTGTTTAAAATAATCAGCACTAGTGTTTCTTTTATTTGAAATAATTTACACCAGTTGATAACCAGATAATTTAACTTGTTTTCTCCCCCAGTCTCAACAGGGTCTCTCTTTTGTGGGAGTATTCATTTTCCACCTTTTCATCTTTTTTTTTTTATGTGAAAACATTTTTGCACAGTCTTTTTGGTGAATGTTTACCTGTAATTGTGTTCCGTCTTGTTTGTTTGTGTGTGTTCGTGTGGATGCATGCGCACACTTGCACGTCACTTCCTGTACATTTTGACCTATGTAAACCTGTACTGTAAATTTCTTGTCTAAACAACAACAACAACAACAACAAAATCATGTTCACCTTCAACAAAACATAATGTTGTTGCCTTGTCACACTATTTGTGACACCAAGTTGTAATTTATTATGCTCTTATTTCTTTTTACTTTGCCAAATTCACCAAATAGGACATTTCCCCATTCTCATCGCATCTATTTTGTGTTCACTTTGCAATGCCTTATTTAGCGGTTTATATATGGATGTTTGTTACATCTTTATGTTGGAAAATATATATCAAAGTACTTGTGTACAGTGTCAACGTTTTGGGAAGCAGTCTCAGTCATACTAGTTCAAATCTAGTTGTACAGATACTGGCCTTGTAGATTTTTTTTTTTTTTGTGTAAAACTTCAAATCATAAAACCTTTGAAATAACGTAATCCGTTTCCACTCTCATCCAAAACAGTATTGCAAAGCACAAAGTCTTAACTTTCAAAACTGTTTCGTTGTTAGTCTGAAAGCTTACCTCAGATCTTTCTCTATTGTCCTTACACTGCTTTCTGAGTAACATCTGGTGAACAAAAACCCACAGACCTCATCTAGACATCTGGATGATTATGCTATCCTTACTTTTGACGTTTTGATAAGTTCGTAACTCCATTAAAGGCCTTCACCATTTCAGGAGAATAACAGCCAGTATATGTACATCTGGAGAGTTCAGACTGTTAGACTGAGAATGCTGCGTTGCTGGTTGTAAGTGTATTGATTTTATAAATGTACTGTTTGTTGGAAATGTACAGTTTGAAAACACAACACTGTTATTGGAAACTTAAAAACACTCCAGTTTAATGAATTTTTTAATCAAGTTATTTGAATAGAAAGTCTCCCTGGCGCAATATCTGGGCTCATCAGTGAATATATATTAAATTCTGTGTCCTAGTAACATTGCTTTTATCTTTCTGCTAGCTGAAACAGTTTGGTTGTTCATCCAAAAGCCTGATCAATTTAAAATTCTACCTGTATTTATTGTTTTACTGTCTCCGCATTGTCTCTGTGCAATTGCAACATGTACATAAAATTGATGTCTCCAGGTTTTGGATCTTTTCCTATATGGGATGTCTACACTGATCTATTTTACTTTCCATAAAAGGTGAACTGTTCTGAAAATGGTAATGTTGACTCAATTTGTGTGTATAAACACATCTCTGGATAGTTGCTCCCAGATACTCTTGAAAGAAAAAAAAAGCCTTCCCATTGGCCCCTTCCTCCAAGTTTTTTGATGGATTGTTCAAAAGAAGATGATTGTAGTAGCTTTGCGTAGTGCATTTCCGATGGGAAATGAGAATTGGTAAATTTGTGGTACCATGTGCCAGTGTCATTTTGATCAGACTCCCCATTGAATATGTTATTGTCAGTGTTTGCATGTCAGGACCTGCTAAAAGACCAGTCACCATGTCTGAGGCAGAGCAACGTTCCATATTTCAAAGTGAATGCAAGTCATGCTTCTATGGAGTGTTTCTTATAACAGCTATGTAGCCAGACAGAATAAAAGCAAAACTGCGCTTGTGTTGGAGGTTCTGTTCCTCTAGATCTTGTAGAATAACGTTGACTTTATTTGATCTAATGGTCAGTGTTCATTACAAGGAAGTACTTTAAGTTTGTAGTTACATTGAAGCAAGTGCACTCTATTGGGATGATCACTCGACAAAAAGTGAGCTTATACTCTTGGTATGAAATCTGCAGCAGTGCTGAGAGTCATGGGTGTTATTATTATTATTATTTTTTGGGGGGGGGATATTTTCTTTGTTTGTTTTTTTTTTTTTTGTTCCAGTTCTCCTGTACACGGATGTGGACCAATCATATAATTCAAACCATGGTTTGTGATCTTTTATTGTGCAATAAAAGGTTACTTTGAACTGTCAAGTCAATAATTCTTTGTTGATCAATTAGTTTTCTGCCAGACAATTGTGAAGGTTTTTAAATATTTGTAGCATTTAGTTTGAGCAAATAAGAACAAACTTTTGCAAAACATTATATAGTTTATGAATTAATATATATATATATATATATATAAATAAAAAAAAAGTATTTGAAAGTAAGGCATCAGTGAAGCGTTTAAATTTAATTGTATAATTGCATGTAATTACGTGTAAAGATAATTAGTAATAACGTTACATGTAGTTATGTATTAAGTATACAAGATAAACATGTCAAATAATACCAGATATAGATATATATATAGTGAGGGTGGTTTAAATCCTCCACGCTATCGTCTTTGTTGTTGTAATGACGCCATCTACTCCTCTTCTCCCATTGGCTGAGAGGAGCTCGTTTTCGCGCCATTCGTAAGTCTCGGCATTGTGGGATAGCATCAGGAGGTCAGCGGTGCACCGGGTCGATTCCGTGTTTCACGTAAACACTTTTCTGTTGATTTGAACTGATTCCAGCAATGCGCGGAGATGAAACGGATTCGGAGTCCATTAAATCAGACGATGGCTCGGTTCGGAGGAGTCTCGAGGCGCTTTGTCAGGAGCTCAATATGGACGAAGAGACGGCGGCAGAAGCGCTTTAGAACTTCAGCTCCATCTGGAACACTTACACTCTCGAGGTTCCACTAATTCACATTCAGACGAGAACCTTATGACAGGAACAACCGACGCCTCCTGCTCTGCCTTGCCTTGCCTCCAACTCATCCGTGTGTTACTGCAGATATATAGTCAAAATAACTACTACTAATTAGACAATCTTTATTTACAAGTCCCTAAGAGGCAACAGGTACGGCATTCACTCTGGTATTCTCTCAAGTCAGGGTATATACAGCAATCCTTAAGTTAAATTTACTACTTTTTAATACCTTTTTCACTACCTTCAGAATATTTTTTAAAACCATCACGACACTGAATTGCAAGTGTTAATCAGCGACCTTTCTATTATTTACACAGATTTTGACATATATAACATACAAAAAATAATAGATTTAGAGACTGATGTTGACAGCATATTGCACATTTATTTCACTTAGTAAATAAAAATAAAACAAATACCATAAAATGTGCAATGGAGAAAATGGATAGACCGAACAATAAGCCTGCCTGTTAGTGTTGTCACGGTACCAATATTTCAGTATTCGGCACCGATACCAGTGAAAATCCACGATTCTCGGTACCAATTTCGGTAACAAAGCAAAACACAAAAATTTGGTAATAAAAAAAAAATAACTTTTTAGCACTAAAAATAAAACCAATGCCATTCTTTATACTTATTTAGAATTGTGTTTAAAGTTTTTCTACAAGTTATATAATTATGAAAAACAGTAAACAAGTTTCACCCAAATTTAATTTGTCTTTTAATTTATCAAATTTAAACACATTTTATGTTTGGTAAATAAAGGGGATTTGCTATTAAAATTAAAACATGGGAGAAATATTGAGATTTATTTTTTTTTTAAATAAAGTTTTTTATTTTTTTGCAACAGTGGTAGCAGTATCACATACGTTTTACTAAATAATAGTAATATTTCTAACACAATGCCCTTATGTAAAAATTTTCTTTTAGGCCTAATGAATGCATATTTGTCATTTTGAAATTTCTATTTGCCCATTAGCTCCGCCCACTACCGGAGAAACCGGTATGTCTTCTGCTTTTTCGAAAGTGAATATGAATAATTCTAAATTAACTCGATTATTTTGACAGGAGAAGACAACAGATGCTGAAATTAATGCAAGCGTCATGCGCTTCAGTCTATGTAGTAAATAAACCTGCACGTCTCTGTCATTCATTAATTCACACAGAGACGCGCAGAACACAGATTCATATTTCAAACAACTTTTGCGGCTTAATACTACAGATACTGGTCCATATGGAGATTTGATTTGATTAATTTATGCTTTCACAAATTCCATGACTGTCCATATTAAAATGTAAGTTTAATTTACATGACTGGATTTTGAGATTCCGTACTCGTTTTCTGCTTCGCGGAAATCATAGCGTTGTATGCGTCAAGAACCGGGTTTGAACGGGACCTCGGTACTACCGGTCGTTAACCCAGCTATTAGAAAACTTGCATTTGTCCAAGAAGACGACGATGGTTGTCCAGTCATTGAAGATATGCCTTGAAGCAAGTCTAAAATAAAACGTAAGCCAGCCACTTCTGTTGAGCGCGCAGTGTTCTGAGATGATGCCGAACGACCACTGAATATGACGTCAGCATGAGACGGAGACGGAAGATCTTTGATTATGTGCCCAGATATGCTAAAGCCCATATAAACGAACTAACACGAACGCAGATAGAATTTCAATCAGAATAAGACACCTGATAGTCTGGAAAAAATAATACCTAATTTGGAAAAAAATAATACCTCTGAGACCACATTTAACACTTTTAATGGCCTTAAATTTGACCATTTTGATTTATCACTTTTTAATACTTTTTAAAACCCCGCGGACACCCTGCAAGTACATGGTATGCAAATATGGTAATACCAGCATACTACCATAGTAACGTTACATAAATACCATGGTCGAACCGTCCAAAGATATCTCAACGTAATACATTTAAACACATTTACATTAGTGTTCTGCTTCTGAAATGACTGAGGATTCTTGATGAAGTGAAGTGCATTCACTGCATTTAACCCATCCGAAATGCACACACACAGAGCAGTGAACACACACACACTGTGAGCACACACCCGGAGCAGTGGGCAGCCATTTATGCTGCGGCGCCCGGGGAGCAGTTGGGGGTTCGATGCCTTGCTCAAGGGCACCTAAGTCGTGGTATTGAAGGTGGAGAGAGAGCTGTTCATGCACTACCGCCACCCACAATTCCGTCCGGCCTGAGACTAGAACTCACAACCCTTCGATTGGGAGTCCAACCCTCTAACCATTAGGCCACGACTTCCCAGCTGGCTGAGCAAGTTCAGTATCACTGAAGATTAAACATTAAAAAATAGCACTCATATTCATGAATGAATGTGTATTATATTATTTGCTTGCTAATCGCTAGTAAAGCTAACCAGCCATCATGCTAGAGAAACTTGCAAACTCACCTGGTTTATGTTTAAATCAAATGCCAAATTAATGTTTTGATTTAGATAGTTTCACGCCTTATTTAGTGAGTAGTGAGCTAGTTTCTAAGTTTCTCTAGCATGATGGCTGGTTAGCTTTACTAGCGATTAGCAAGCAAATCATGCTAGAGAACTTTTTCTCTCAAACTTTTTTTTTTCTCTCAGATCTTTTATTTTCTCGCATGTAATAAAGACACATTTCTAACTCCATAGTGGAGGCCGGTAGTATAAAATAGTACTTATATAAACGTAATAAAGGCACGTTTGCTATTGTACTATTGTCTGTTTGTTCTGTTTCACCAACCTAGTAGTTCCAAACAGACGTTTCTCTTAGCAACACACTTGGACCATAGACTGTATAAAAACCATGATAAAAACAGTGTCGGACGCATGACGCTAGAGGGCTGCCGTTGCCATTGAGTCTGAGCCAATCACAAAGTTCGAAACGACTGACGCACATACGTCATGTACTTGCAGGCCTACGTGACGCGCGAGTCGTGAATCAACCTATGGAATCAACTGATGTGTCTAAATGAACTCCCTACGTGATTTCCCAAGATTGTCACGCTGCGAAATGTATGAAGAAATGTCAGTAGAAAGAAACTGGACGGACACCGAGACGAGGGCGCTGCTGTACATCCGACAGGACGAAGACATTAATAGACAAATCAGCGGAACGGTTCGCGACTCTCTTATTTACGCTGAAATATCAAGGCTTCTCCGCGCGCAAGGGATCCACAGAACCAAGCGGCAGGTCACCACCAAACTGAAAACACTCAAGCAGAAGTTCCTGAAAATACACGCGCATCACAAAAACAACGGCCACGGCAGAGTGTACTGGAATTATTATGACCTCTGCAAGTCCATCTGGGGCAGCAACCGCCCCGCAGACGCTTTAACACTTGATAGAAACGTGAAGCTCGAAGAGCCGCAGAGTACGTCCATCGACGACGCGCGGAATGAGCGCAGATCCACGGACATCGAGGAGGTGTCTGTCAGTCACGACGAGGAGACGGATGACATGACAGACGGTGTGTTGATGCCATCTAATAATGTAGTGTCAAATGAAACGATGTGCTACTTTATCATATGGTCACATGATTTCACGAGCTATAGATGCTGCGCGCTGTATGTGCTGCATTTCGCGTAATACAAATATAGCAATGATAAACTATTCAAATAAATAGTGTGTGTGTGCAATAATAAACATGTCAAACACTGTAAATGCATTGATGTAAAATGGACTACTTTTCATGTTAATTTTATCATTGTGTTTGATTTACAACTAATGATAAGTAAAGGGGAGGCTGTTTCAAATACAATATCAGTTTATACTTACTACTGCATACATAGTATACACATAGTGTGCATTTTTGTCTTAAAATGGTTTGTATGTAGTTTGTTACTAATGTAAACCGTATTTAGTATGCTACTTTTTGTCATATTACCTCATTTACTTGTTTTAATCCATGAGTAATGTGTTTAAAATTTATTTGAATAATTAAAAAGATCTGGGCCCGGTTTCCCGATAACGCTCACTCTTAGCGTGCTAAGAAGACCTCGAAAGATATATCTTACCAAAGTTGTTTAAGTTCCTAAGTGTGTTCCCCGAAGTGTCCCTTAGGAAGCTCTTAGCACGCTGCCTCTTACGTCCGACGTTACAAGAGCGCTGTCCAAAGTGAGGGTGCTGAATTAGTTGGCATCGATTGCTAATGAATCGATTTTCCACTTCACGTGATGGTGCAATACAGCGTTAAGAAAGACAACACGTTCTATGCAAATGAAATATTCCTCAAATTATTATAGTAACATTTATTTTAACACATTTTAAGTTATCAGTAGAATATAGACTATAAATGTAATTATCAAATGGTCAGTAATATGTTCACACCATATGTTAGACTAACCGGGTATCCCTCGCTAATCATCCACCCTCCTTATCCCGTTGTGCCACTTGTGCCGCTTCTTGACATGGGTTTAACGACTTATAAAAATTATATAATACACTTTTATATTAATGGTAAGGTACTTTACAATCAGAATTGAGTGGCAAGCAGCTGCACTTACTTATGTTTAATGCGGTATTGATTGCAATTGGTTTATGTTTTTAATAAAAAACAACCTATCTACAATGAACAGACAGAGAGAGAGAGTTAGATACAAAATATGCTGGGGAAGCAACGTAAAAAAGGGCACCAAGCCTCTCGTCAGAGGAAGTTGAAGTTTTGCTGGACCTTGCCATGAGGTCAGATATCACAACCCTATGGTCCACTATAACCTGCACGTTTATGGCCGCGTATCCTTTCGCGATATGTATGTCTGATCAATCACTGATGGATTGGCGATAGGGATGAGTGTGCCATCCACCAGGATGTAATCCCCGGCATGGCGCAGAAGGGCATCGGTGACAGTATGGACGCACCTCCACACAGAGGTCTTGATTAGGCCGTAGCCCTCTCCCACGACCTCGATGAAGCTCTCTGTACCAAAAAAAAAAAAGGAAAAAGAAAGAAAAAAAACTTGAGCTGGGCTTCAGGGCTTAAAGCAAAATTCCGCCACGTTTGCCTGGCAAGCGCAGGTCTGAGAAGGTCCAGCAGCTATATAATGAGCTGTCTTGGGAGGCGAATTTTTTTTTAATATAGCCACGTCAGGCAAAATGTTAACATAAAATCATTGTTGATCCACAACATTGTCATCATACCATAGTTTGACTTGTACTTCGCTGCGCTGATTTCTAAAGACTGCTGTACAGTAGTGTCTTGAGCTCAAACAATGCTAAGATAGAGCTTACAAATGGTCCAGACCAACCTTACAAAAGTATGACTTACAGAAGATATACTTAGCGTACGAACGTGTCGGGAATCGTGCCACAAGGTTAAGAGAGAGGTTAAGGAATAGGTTAAGAACTACTTAGCGATAAGAACGTTTTGGGGAATTCAAATCATTTATTTGCAAATCAGACATCACTGATTTTGTTTTCTGCTTTGTAGGGTAAAATGGGGCAAATGTTGCTTTAACTCGAGGTTTCCTAAACTGGTGTTCATGAGTTGATAAATGTTAACAAAAAGTTACAACAACAAAAATTTGTTTTGAAATATTCATTTTGGTAATTTTAGGTCAAAGTGGTTAGACTAACCAATAAAAAAATTCTAATTTGTGAATCCCTACCTGAACATGAATGATTATGTGCATGACTGACTATAATTTGTTCATATATATTTAAGTGGTCGCTCAACCTGTGAGGAAGAAGGCCAAAAAATGTTCCGTTACCGACTCTGTGAGAGCTCAAGAACCTCTCCACATGCAAAACCAGAGGGAGTACGAGGAACGATTGCGAAGGGAAGCCAGAGAGGAACAGAAGGAGGACCGGACGAGTCTGATGGCCATGTGGAAGGAGATGATGGAGTTTCAAGGGAACCTCTTAAAGGAGTTCATACACCGCCCATCTCTTCCTTCACATCCATCTTACCACAGATATGCTCTTCACAACCAAGTACACTCTAGTTTTCCAAGCACTAGCTACATGCCACCGTACGACTCTCCAGGGTGAGCACAGACCTCTGATGACCCCTTTGTTTCCTAGTTCCACTCCAATCATTACGTCAAAAGTTATTTTTGTTTTATATTATTAAAAACATAATAGATTTTAAATTAGGTTTAACCTGTTAAATGTCCCGTATACGGGACGCCTACGTTGACTATACTATATTACAATCAAATTTAATCTAATCTTGACAAACTATATATCGTTGGAAAGGTCTAAGACTCCCAAATATATATTATACCAATTTTTTTTTTGTTAAAAATTATGTAGGAAAAGTAATAGATCAATTTATGACGAGTGCACCCTCAGAAATCTACATTTCAAAAGGAGTTTTGACCTTTGTTTAAAAAAAAGACTTCCTCGTTGCCTTTTTCTCTATCACATTTTAGAAATCATCAGAAGTTATCACTTGAAAACATAAAATCTCAAAATTCATCCTTCAAAACCCATTTTAAAATCAGACATTGCATTACCATGTAAATGGCACATCAAAATCAAGTTACAAAATGTTTTCAGTCATGAATTATAAAAATTTAGGTTTGTATCATGCACATTCAAGTCTTATCTTCAAAAACGTGAGTGACAGTTATCAGGCTAATTTTATTTAAAATAAGTTTTCATGGTAATTTGTTTATTTGCTTTGTCATTTTTGTTTTTGTTTTTATTTCCTGTTGCTTTTAGTGCTTTAAATTTTTTTAGTGCAGTTAGTTGCCAGGACAACGTGCCAAATTTTATTAATTACTAATATTTTATTTCAGATTTATTTAATTAGCCGTAATAATATTGAATAAGTAATAGTAACATGAACATTGTGGACATTTTGTTTTGTATTTTTATGTTTTGATGATTTTTCGGGGGAAATTGTGATTTTGAAGAATGGATTCAAACATAAGAAAATGATTATTATTTTCTCACCCCCATGTAATCCCAGATATGTATGCAGTTATTGTATTTTATTCATTCTTTGTAATTTCTTGATAATGATATACAGTATATCATGATATGCTGTAGATATTTTCATTTTGCTTTGTTTTTAAGAATAAGAACAAAGATGCAAATAACAGAGAAATACTACATAAGACTGGTACATGTGAAATACATTTTAACTATTATACTATTTATACTATTTAACAGTAGCATTCAAGTAAGAAACTGAAAAATCTCATGTGAACATTTACAGTGTGAATTAAATAAACATTGATTCTTATTAAAGCTACTACAATTTGTCCTTTTTGATTAACATTAAAAACATAGTAGCAGGTATTTTATAGGTACCTGTC
The DNA here is from genome assembly GCF_003368295.1 of Carassius auratus. NCBI lineage: Eukaryota > Metazoa > Chordata > Actinopteri > Cypriniformes > Cyprinidae > Carassius > Carassius auratus. The sequence goes on along the minus strand of NW_020525247.1, from coordinate 130,682 downwards.
ACTTTAAGACCTAATGCAGAAATCCTGTACACTTAAGACATAACTGACTTTGTGAATACCCCCTAAGATGGGTATTTTGACATCATTTTGTGTGTATTTGATTGTTCAAGTGCCATAAGTCATGAAAGGGAAGTTAATTTAAGTGGAAAATATTTGCCAATCTCCGTTTTTGCTAAATTAACAACTCTGCCCTTTCACAGAGCTGAAACTGAGAATGAAAGTGCAATCTCACATGAAGAAGAAGAAGAAGAGGAGGAGGAGGAAGAGAAATATGTTATTCCAGCTGAGATTGCACCTGTTAACCGTGGAAACGACAGCCAATCAAACACCGCAGAGACTGTTTCCCCCCCGCCTACCCAATCAGCAGGAAAGAGCGATCTGGAGATGTCTGTGCTACGCAGACAGGAAAGAGTCTTACAGCTTCAGGAAGAGTACTATTCACTCAAAATCAACTATCTGAAACACAAGATGGCCAAGGATCCATGACGGCATGCTAAAGAGGAGTCTTTCAAGGTGTGAAAACTTGCAAATGTAGATGTTCTCAGCTGAACTGTGGAACCTATTCGTGTGTATTTGTCTGCGCACCTGATATTCCTTGTGAATCTTATTACATATTTTGACCAGAAGATGGCAAGGTGGTTACTTCAAATTTCCTGCTGTCATCATTAGACATGTGCAAGACAGATTTCATTTTTATTGCAATTTACTAGCAGTTGTCTTTGAGGCAATATTTAGCAAAATTGTCTCCATTTTCTCAACTAAATGTTACTGGTCTTTATTATAAATGGTTCATTAGTTTATTTAAAGCTGCAGTTGGTAACTTTTGACGCTCTAGCGGTTAATAAACAGAACTGCTTGCGTCTTGCGGAAGAACATCGTAGCCAGAACTACTTCTCTCTGTTTATGTCAATGAAGAAGTTACACTTCTGATGTGGACTATGTCTGTTACTATTATTTTTCATTAAATTAATGAAAACCAGCGAGGAGTCAGAAATGTAGTATTAAAAATACTAAATCAAAAGCAAAACTCTTTTCAAAGAATTGTTTTAAAGCAGGGGATTCCCAAACTCTTTTGTCAGTCGAACCCCCTTTGAACTAAAATATTTTCTTGAGATTTTAATTTATTTTAAGATTGTTTGTTCACAGTTCTGTGATGTCAGTTAGTGGTCACAGTGCATGCAGGTAAACAAATAACATATATATATATATATTTTTTTTTTTAAGGCATCTTATTTAATTGTTTTAATAAATATTGGCTTTACATTATCTCACAACCCTCTGCAGTTATTTTGCGTTTAAAGGAACAATTCATCTGAATACAAAAAAAAAAAAAAAGACAAATCTGTTGTTCTGAACCCTTATGCTGTTATTTGTTCTGTAAACCGCTCTTCCAACTTCTGTCAAGCTTTAAAAGGGACCAAAAGCACACAAGTCCTTTGGAGTATTTTGTGTTCCCTTATGTCTGTCAAACTCTAAAAAGGCCTTTTCTGAGCTTGACAGCCCCGGATCACTGTGAACTGTCAGTGTGTGGCAAGAGCTGTGAAACAGTTCTTCCAAAATGTCTACATCGGTGTTTCACAGAAAATAAAAAAAAGCATACAGGTTTGGAATAACGTGTAAATAATGACAGAATTTCCATTCTATGGGTTATGCTATAGCTCCAAAAGTTCCAGCTATATAGTTTTTTTTTTTATCCTTTAGTGTTCTTTTCTGTTTATTATCACTCTCTTTCTCTTGTATTTCCACTTCCATCTCTGTTGTTCCCAGTCTCCGTCCTGCTATTACTTCTCACATGAAGACATTATTTATACGACAGATGTGTTTTTTGTTCAGTGTTTTTGTTTTAAAATAATGTGTGATGCCAAATTGGCTGGGGTTTTCACTTTCTTCCTTGTTGATTGATCATCTTTTGTGATGAAAGTGTATAGATCTGAACATGAAGGTAAAAAAAAAAAAAAAAACTGGATTTCCAATTATAAGGAATGTTTTGGATAAATCAAAATGCTGTTGATTATATAAACAAATATACATTAAATAAAATGTATTTGAAGCAGATGCTTTTATTCAAAGCAACTTATATTGCATTTAATCATGCATTTAATAAAAATGCACATTTTATCAAGTTAATGCGAAGAATTGAACCGATGATCTCCGTTGTTGATGCTCGCTCTACTGTTTGGGTTATAGGAATGGAGCTAATCATTCTGAATTGTCCTTAAATTTGTAAAAACAAGCTACATTTGGTCAGTAATGCATTACCAGTAGTATATACAGTATATATGTTTAAAGAATTAATGTAAGTACTTTAAAAACTAAAATATGAGCTGCATATTTCATCCTTTTGTGCCCAAAAAAAGTTTATTTATCAGCATCTGTGGTTCCTTGGAGAACTTTTTGCATCCATGGAACCTTTGCATTGCACAAAAGGAAAAAGGTTCTTTAGATTTTTAAATTGTCCTTTACACTATGAAAAAAAGAGGTTCTTTTAATAACTGTTCACTGAAATGTTCTTGGGGAACCCGAAAATAGTTTTCTGGAATCACTGTTAAAAGCCCTTTGGAAGCTTTATTTGTAAGAGTGCACCGGTTTATTCACTCCATAATATACATAAATTGTAAATATGCTGTACACTTTTTCCTTTAACAGATTAGATGACATTTGTCTGTGGTAATCAATTTTATGCCACAAATGGCATTCACAGATAAGTTTTATTGAACTTTTACAATTGAAAGTCTGTTGGAAGCATTACGTCTGCAGCAGAAAGCACATATTGTATCCTTAAAGTATTTGTCAGGGCTTCATAAAACACAGCATATCCAAGGGGCTTTTTGTTCTATGAAATGACACCCCTGTGAAAGCAGAAAGTAATTAATAAATAACTGGAATAAATATATAAGAACCTCACAAGAGTTCTCCTGTGGTTTTTAAGTGAGAGGCTGATGAGAAATGTCACACATAATGGGCATGATTTTCTGTGAAGCAGCTGCTCTCAGGGTCTTGCTGAGTGGGACTACACTTAACACTTCCCTCCTGGGTGAAATGTCGACCTCGGACTCAGAGAGATGACTGTTACCAAGTGCTGCAGTCAAAATGAAAACACTGAGACTCTTCAGATCCTTTAGAGTCAGGGTAGACTCTGGATGTTCTGCACAGTTAAACCCAAATCTCATTGATATTCTTTTAGAAAAATACATTCATTGGCTTCTGTACTCAGAGTGATTTCAGCTTTGTGGAGTTATTGTGAATTTATGCCTCGTTTAAAGGAAATTCCCAGGCAAACACTTGAAAGTAAACGCTTACATTGTGGGAATGCATATTCAATGCCTGGTTAGCTGAAAGATTCATATGCATTTTACTTAAGAATTAATAAGAAATTTGTGTTTGCTACATAGTTTGAATTTTCATGGATTTTAAAATATTTTGTCCTAAATTTTTCTCTTGTCATGGCCTAACAGTAAATACGTTTTACTGCATCTAATAATATTTTTAAACACTTCATTTTCTGAATTATGTTGTATCTATTAACATTATTCAATGTATGTGTTAAAAATAATTATAAATAATACATGTAAAAATTATATTTTATCAAATTATATTTTAATTTATTCATGTGATATCAAGGTTGAAAACAGTTCAAAAGTAATATTAACAATTTTTTTTTTTTTTTTTTTTTTTTTTTTTTTTTTGTGGAAACGGTGATAACCACTGGCTACCTACGCATCATCATTCTGCCTTCACCTCGGCCTCTGGATCTCTTCCCATCTCTCGGTTTGTATTCCGACGCGACTTAATGTCTTTCCGTTGAGCTGTTCGGATAAACCGGACACGGGCACACTTGAAGGACGCTTGATCCGCTTGTTTCCTGCAGATCTGGGCGAGTCGTCGGTTAAAGGCAGCACACGGGCTATGCTTATCCTTCGGCTTTTTCTGACTGTACACGTAGAGATGATATCCGCATAATTTCGTTGTGACATTCAAGAGCCCAAATATAACCGGCATGCGCGGGCCTGAGAGTCAACTGTCTGTCACGCGAACCGTCGCGCGCGAGAGAGCTGAGCAACAATGAGTGTAAACAACTTTGAAATATACGAGACCCCCCTGTCACACCATTGGGTCCTGCGCCTCGACACACGGAGGTAGTGACACGTGTGGTGGGGTGTTCCATTATAACGAGGACTAATTTATTTTTTGTTTTTTTCTTCTGTCCTCTCATGCTGTCACAGGAAGCGGTTGACAAGCCCTGTCACCTGTACAGGTAAAGCTTTACCTCGTGAAAAGCCATCTCTGTATTTAGAACAAGTTTGACGATCCCACACAGAATATGTCTCCTACATTTGGAAGATTTCCAATCCATTTTCCTTTTTCTAATCCATTGTACTCCCCGTGCAGAAGATAGAGGATCATTTTAAGATGAATACTGCAGAGTTTATTATAAATAATTGATCCGTGCACTGATTTTCTTTTCTTTTTTAATTCAATTGCCCTTGATCAAAAACTTCAAAACGACTCCTCTTCTCTTCCAGTCAGGAGCCATGGCACAAGGGCGGAGATGTGACGTGTGAGTAAACCCTGGGATAAACCACTGGAGATAAACCAAAGCTGATACTTCACTTTATAGAAATCAATGCATTGAGCAGCGCTGACGCAATGTCGAAATGTGCCACAATAACAGACCTGTGTGTAAAACTCTCAGACGTACTTTAAAGATTCTATTCCGCAAACTTTAAATATTTCATTACTTCTGGAAATCCAGTGTTAAGCTGTTCCTGATAAGTGCTCATCATCATCACAGTTTTAAACATGACAGCTTTCTTCTTTCTTGAGGGGGTTTGGTGTCACACAATCTTTGTTTCCAGGCCAAATGTTAAAGAACACAACACACACGTCTCATGTCTCTGATGACGACTTCGACACTCCTGAAGTGTTTCCACCTTTATGTCCCATATGCATCAGACGTTTAGCCAACGGTCCGTGGGACATCTGAGGCTGAGACTATTGGCTATGCAATGTGAAAAAGAAAAGTCCATAAAATCCATCCCACTGCACCTTTGTAATATAGAACAATTGCCGGAAAATTAATGGAAAAGGTAATTTTCCTCCAGGACAGGACATTATCCGTTTTTTTTTTTTTTTTTTTTAATGGGTCACATTGGTATTAAAGGACACATGCTACTTTTACAAAGAGATTATTCTAACTAATATATAAATATATACAGTACAGACCTAAAGTTTGGACACACCTTCTCATTCAAAGAGTTTTCTTTATTTTCATGACTATGAAAATTGTAGAGTCACACTGAAGGCATCAAGGGCTATTTGAGCAAGAAGGAGAGTGATGGGGTGCTGCGCCAGATGACCTGGCCTCCACAGTCACCGGACCTGAACCCAATCCAGATGGTTTAGGGGTGAGCTGGACCGCAGACAGAAGGCAAAAGGGCCAACAAGTGCTAAGCATCTCTCGGGGAACTCCTTCAAGACTGTTGGAAGACCATTTCAGGTGACTACCTCTTGAAGCTCATCAAGAGAATGCCAAGAGTGTGCAAAGCAGTAATCAAAGCTAAAGGTGGCTACTTTGAAGAACCTAGAATATGACACATTTTCACACTTTTTTTGTTATGTATATAATTCCACACGTGTTAATTCATAGTTTTGATGCCTTCAGTGTGAATCTACAATTTTCATAGTTATGAAAATAAAGAAAACTCTTTGAATGAGAAGGTGAGTCAAAACTTTTGGTCTGTACTGTATATATATTTTTCAATTTATTTAAATAAAATATATTAACTAAATGAAACTGAAATAATTGTAAGTTGATGCATACTAATGGGGGGGGGGGTGGGGGAGATAAATGACAACTGAATAGTAAAATAAAAAAAATAATAAAAATGACGAAAGCAGACAACCAATTTGCTAAAGACTGAATTAAAAGCAAAACATTTTATAAAAACTTTAACATTCAAAATATTAATAAGATACTGATTTCATACAAAGTTGAATGTGGAATGTTTATTGCATATATGTGAGTTTTGCAGTACTAGAATATTCACTAACTTCTCTTCAAGCTTAAAAATATCTTAAAATGAATGTTTCTCATGATCTGTGTCTCTCTGGATCTCACCATGTTTAGATGTTAGAGGTCTGGAAGCCTCATATCACACTTGTTCATATTATTTGGGAACTGTCTCTTTAAGTTGCATGGACTGCATGATTAACAAAATTAGTGCACTTTTATATTAAAGTATTTATGTGAAGTTGAGATGCTGTTAGTTAAAGCTCTGCTTTGATGGCAGATAGTTTGTTTTAAACTTATCCAAGCCCAAACTGAAAACACGTACTGTAAAATAAATCTGACTCTAGATTCTGATTAAACAGGCAGGTCTAGACACACTGTTCCTTATTTTGACAGGGAAACATTCGTTATAGTTGCATCACCGAGACTTCAGGTGAATGCATAGACACCCTTTGCAACTACAGCACGGATACTATTAGATCTGTGACTCTTTATAGATCAATTCTATCTCTTTCGTTTGTTCTTCAGTATAATCAATTTATTAGTCTTGAACGGAATATATACAAAACTATCTGTGATGAATTTGTCTGTGGGACTGAAGCGTCTAACATTTTTCAAGACTCATATTGCATGATACTTGGAAAGAATCATGAGTGGTGGAAAGAAAGGAAAATAGTGGAAGTGATACTTGTGCCTAAGTCTAAACATCATCGTCTGTATCATCATGTAAAAGATAATGTACCATTAGCTGATTCTTATTATAAAACAAACAAACAAAAAAACATTAAATATTGAGTGGATGTTATTTTATTATGTGAGAAGAGAGCACAGAGTAATTGATAAAAGACATAAAACTAGACCGTTATGGAGAAAATAAGTTGCCTTAACATCAATCAAGTATTCCAGAAAGTTGTCTGATGAACATAAGTTTAATGGCTTAAGTTTTGAACTCTCTCTGGCTTCATATGGTAAAAGCTGACACAGCAGTCTACATAAAGCAATTGTTTTTGTCCTGGGGAAATTATAACCAACATGCCATATTGTGATAACTGAGATGCTTTCAAAGACTATTAAAAAGATTGACCTTTGACTTTATTGCTAAAGTGAGACGTGTTATTCCAGCTGCCCACCACCAGAGGTCCTTCTCCAGACAGCTGACTGGTCTCCAGGACTCCTTTGATCACGTGGGTATTTTTTCAGTTGTATTTGTTTGTAACTCAGATCAAACATTACATGAGTTGTGTCAGGTTTGTTGGAAGTTTCAGAATTCTGCTTAGATTCTCCTTGTAAGTTGGATCTTTTTCTGTTCTTGGTTTATTGTGAAGCTTTGGATTGTTTACAGGATTTTCATATTTGATTGGGTCTTTTGCATCTTGGTCTATGATTGTATGATTGTGCACCTTTCTGATGCGTCTCTCAGGAATTTTGGATGGCCAGTTAAGGCATTATAGTGTGTGTGTGTGTGTGTGTGTGTGTGTGTGTGTGTGTGTGTGTGTGTGTGTGTGTGTGTGTGTGTGTGTGTGTGTGTGTGTGTCTGTGTGTGTCTGTGTCTGTCTGTCTGTCTGTGTGTGTGTGTGTGTGTGTGTGTCTGTCTGTCTGTCTGTGTGTGTGTCTGTCTGTCTGTGTGTGTGTCTGTGTGTCTGTGTGTTTGTCTGTTTGTCTGTGTGTGTGTGTGTGTGTCTGCAGGGAACTTTTGTACTTGAGTTTCCTTCATTTGGTTCACCTTGAGGTCCAGATTGTTTGTGCTCACTTTAAAGTGCTCATGATACGTTTGCGATTAGGTCTGTCTTTGTTTCCTGGAGTGAATGCTTCTTAAAAACAGTAAAAAGTTATTTTATTGCGCTATATTGCACAACCCAAATGAACAGGACATCTGAAACAAAATCAGACTATATCCAATATTCTAAGTATCAGTTCTATTAGCTATTATTAAAAAAATATTGAAGAGCAGTATCTTTTGTTTTTAGTCCTTAAATTAGTTGCGATTGAGAAAGACTAATCTAACTTATGAGTGCAATAAAGAAATAGGGAAACAAATCGGTGTTATTGATCTTGCATTTTACAAAGACACTATCAAATATTCATTAAGGCATCCTCTAATTTTAATTATATTGGACTAGCAGTTTCATCGCAGTGAATTTGCACTTTGTTTTTGCAAATCTGTTCATAGTTTTATGCATGAATCCCCAGGACTGATATTGTCTCTCTCTCATGCACCTCTAGCCAGGACTGTTTGCAAATATACTGCGTCTTATGATGGAGAGAAGCTTCAATTTGGTTCAAATGGAATGTGCGTTTCATTCCATTGAAAGAGATAGAGATTTCTATCTGGGGAAGGAGGAAGTTCTGTTCTCATTTGTCAATATATTTAGTTTTAGTTGACAGCGATTCCCTTGATGTCAGGACTATTGCAGAGCTGGTGCAGCAATGAGTTTATTTCACTGACGTATCAGTGAGAGGAAGGAGAGAGAAAAGAAGGTTTAACCACTGGCACACATCATGCATAAAGAGTAGACTGCAAAACGATAAATTTATTATATACAAATATATATATATATATATATATATATATATATATATATATATATATATATATATATATATATATACATATTCTCTTTTCTTTTTCTTTTCTTTTTTTCTGAACTTTGATGAATAAAAAGCATTCTTTGATTAATAAAAAGTTAAAAAGAACAGTATTTATTCAAAATATAAATCGTTTATAACATACACTACCAGTATTATAAGGGACAATAATAATAATAAAATTCTCACTTAAAAAAAAAAAAAAGCTTTTATTCAGCACAAACTTTTAAATTGCTTCAAAGTCATAGTAAACATTTACTTTTAGATCTAATTTTATATTTTAACTATAATGTGCATGTGTGTGTGTGTATAAAATACACATAAAATAAAAATTAGTTTAATTAAAATGAATTAAAATTAGTTAAATTATATTATGTGGTTTATGTTCTGAAAGTAACTTCACTCTTTTTAACACTGTTGACTCGTTTACAGTATGTTTAATTGCTTGTGTTTTCCCTAATTTTTAACAAAAGCATTTGCTAAATTAATAAATAATGGAAACATTTTTCATTATTCAACATTACTATGTGCCAACAGTTGTTAACAATACTAATGCCATTGATATTATGATGGATGAGCCATTTTTTTCTCTTTCAAAGTGGGGTCTAACAAAACCACATCGCAATGTACATGTACAAACCAGAACCAAAATACGAAACAAACACTAAGAGATCTTAAAGCTAAACTATATACAGATTAAGCAGAGACAGAATCATGCAGAGATAGGCCATAAAGCATTAGCATACGGTGCTAAGAAGCAGCAGTGAGTGACGGCTCGCTCCTGCCTCCTGGCCACAGACTGTCATCTCTTCCCTGCTGCTCCGGAGGCTTTTGTGCTCCTCTGTGATCCGGGGATCCGAGATAATGTTCTGTTTGCTCGTTCTGGCTTTAACGTGCCCAGTTGTCTCTGTACTGCCAGGGGGTAGCAAGCGGGATGAACAGAGAGCAAGCCCATGTTAAGGTTCTTCCCTTGGGGACTGGCACTGGCAGAAAACATGTGGAGGAACAGCTGCACTGCTATGAACAATGGTGATATATAGCTAGTTTGTTCTCACTCCTCAACTATTTAAAATGTACTGTGTCTATTTGTATATTTTTTGCTGCTAAAGCTTTTGAAGTGAGATTAATGAGTGTAATTTTATTGTAGGGGTATTCAAAATGAAAGGAAATACTAAAGGGGTTTGTGTAAAAAAAAAAAAGTACACAAATTGTTTCCCGGAAAATATGCGTTGTAGTCCAAAAGAGTCGTTCATTGTAGTTTTTGAAAAGTGATTATCTGTCTGATTATCTTGTATATAATTGCACTTTTGCAAACTATTCTACTTCAAATTTGAGGGAAATTTTTTTTTAAAGACTTAAAGTGATGTCTGAAGCTTGATAGCAGTGTTGAAGTCGTGCAATCTTTGGTGTAGTCCGTTTATCGCCTATAATGTTAACTTTTTTACTTTTGGCCATTGTATTTTGCTTAAAAATACAAAATATGTAAGTTGTGTTCATTTGTAAAGTTTATTATGAAGAATAAAATGTGCAAGAATCATAATTATTTGTTAGTCACAAAGCTTGTTTTGAGCAGTAATCCAAAATGTTTATTTTTTTTTTTCGGGGGAACGAGGATGATGCTAACGTATGGGTCATTCCTGTAGCATAATGTACTCACTAGGAGAAAGAACATGTATTAAGTAAACCGGGTCCTTTTTGATTTCATGCTGACATCAGATGCATCAAAAATGTCACTTGATTTTTAAAGGAAACTTTTAAAGGAAATTTTATAGATTGCTCCCATTTAATTATTTAAGACCATCGACTACCCTAATCTTTATCTAAAGCTACCTAGCCAGTGCCAGTGTTTTGTCATTTGTCATTATCAGTCCTTTATGATGACTTGACCTGCCTGGATGTTGACGAACTGTGAAGTCGTCTAAGCTCGGCACAGCTCAGATGGGATAATCAGCTAATCCATTATCGGCTTAGCCACAGAGGTGACTGGTCATGTGTGTGTCATTGGCTCTTATTTAATGATGAAGAGACTTTTCACAGGGAGCAAGGACTAAGAGGGGGATTTTCAAGGGCCAGGATTCTGTCAGCTCCAAAAGCCCTGGTGTGTCCTTTCCTCTGGACTATCCTTGCTTGACCCCTCGACATGATGAAATTCTGAATCAAGGTTGCCATTTATGTGCCCTATTATTGATAATGGTAAAGATCAAAGAAGGAGAAAATCTTGTAAATCCTCGTTGTGATTGCTTCCGTGGAAAAACATGTTTTCTCAGCTACAAAATGCTGCATCTCGGTATTCACCTTTCGTCTCCAGATCCATCTCTCCAAAGTTTCACGGTGAAAACACCCTGAGCCGAACTGTTCTTAGAGGCCTGACTGTCAAAGTAGGATTTTTTTTTTTTCTTCAGGAGGGATTTTATATCTTTTCTCAAGCCTTCTCTCATCTTTCTTTCAGTCACACAGTTTGACGTCTCTCCTCTGTAGGCAACGGGAGTCGTATCTCGTTGCGCAGAAGTCATAGCGAGAGGTGTGAGCGGGTATTTCTCAGTCAGGAGATTAGTATTAGCATTGGATTAGCAAAGGCCGCTGCCTTCGCAAGCTCCTTGTGTATCGTCTAAATGTAGTGTCAGACCGTCCTGTGTGCAAAGTGCAAAAAACACGTACACAGACACATGCGTCTGGTTCACTATCCTTGTGGGGACTCTACATAGACATAATGGTTTTTATACTGTACAAACTGTATTTTCTATTGTGCTACACCTAAACTTTCTGCATTTCTAAAAAAAAAAAAAAAACTAATTCTGTATTATTTATAAGCTATTGTACACATGGGGACCTCCATTTAGTCCCCAGTTGGTGTGTATTCCAATGTTTGGATTGTGAAAAAAGTCATTGGATATTGGGCTTTCAAAACAATTATTTGTCATAACAGATGATACATCACATTATATATATAATTATTACTATATTACATTTATATTTAAGAATATCTAATATATTTTACATGCATTAGGCTAATATTCAAAAGTTTGGGGTCAGTAAGTCTTTTCATTTTTTATTTAAAATTCAGCATATATACAAATGAATAATGCTACAAATGTTTTCAGTTTCAAATAAATATATATATATTTTAACTTTCATAGAATCATGTATCATAGAATCCTGACAAATATGTATCAGGATTACCACAAGAAAATATTACTGAAGATTTGAGTAATAGCTGTTGAAATTTCAGTTTTGCCATAAATGACATTTTAATACATATTAAAATAAAAAATATAAATATATATTTTTAAATTGTAATACTGTTTCAGAAAATTTCAGTTTTTAGTGCATTTTTGAATAAATAAATGCACCCTTGGTGAGCAGAAGAGACAAAAAAACATCATATGATAAATGCATGTCACAAATATTTATCAAAATGTAATAATAATGATTTATGTATTATGATTAACAGACTGCATGCTTTAAATATGTGACTTCAGATATAAAAATGAAATTATTTTCTACTGGTGCAATAATGTAAAAAATTAAGAAATTGTTGTTTGTCTTTGTTTATTAAGATATCTCTCTCTCTCTCTCTCTCTGTGTGTGTGTGTGTGTGTGTGTGTGTGTGGTGTACCGCTGTGCTATGATGATTTAATAACAGCCCAGAGATGATTTCACTAGCACAGATCAATGTTGAGCGGCCGGAGAAAGAAAATTATAACTCTGCACTCCCAATACCTTTTACTAGAAAGCCTCTCATAGCATCCCATTGCACCACTTTTATAAAACTGATGTGGAGGGCTGTAAAATCATATAAAAATGCTTATATTACACTTGTGTACTTCTCTTTCTTTGTCTCCCTGAAGGTTTCAAGGTATTGTTCGGGATGAAATGCGGACAAATGCTGTGTTTTCTGTGTGCGTTGGCTATGGTGCGCCATGGCGCTCTATAAGAGAGATGAATGCAAAACATATATGTGTTCATTATACATACATAACCTGTATGGGTTGTGAAGTGGTACAATTCAGACAAAATGTACCTTTTATTTCTTAAATCTATAATATTAAAAGTGCAAGATGGTATGGAAAAAGTACAATTTAAATTTGAAATGTGTACACTAGCATATAGATGATCTTAAATCATAGCAGACATTGACTAAAAGCCACAAAACATCAATTTAGATTTTATGTTCTTTTTTAAATTAGATAATTTCAAAACGTAGAGGCACGAGTTAACTATAAAATGCATTCAAGGAAAGATTTGACTTCTGTGATGGAAGAAAGCCGTCTTTGTGACATGGACAATGTGAGATTTAACACTCCATTCAGAATGCAAATTGACTCTCAGCTCCTTTGTATGAGGTTTGACGTCCAAAGCCTGATTGGCAAGATTATTTAATTGTTTGTCCTATTCTCCATGAGTGCAGGTGAAAAGAGGCTATTGTATTTGTATGAATTTCCAGAAAATGGTATTCATGCGAGTTATAATAGTTGACAGGCAATCATTTTAACATTGTTCAGAGAATTGGCATCATCTGGCAAATATTTACCTGAAATTATACAAGTTCACAAATTATGTTTGTGAACTTGAGAGCATATACACACAGACTCAAGATATAGCAAACATCCCATGCACTGTTAGAAGCTTCAACTGCACAGATGAATATTTTTAAATGTGCTTTGACACATGAATTATTCGTATAGTTAAAATCTTAATTCCCACGACAGTGACTGCTGAAATCCAGACACTTAATATGACAAAAGGAAAAAAAAAAATACACAATGCATTTTTCCACCTATCTTCTTATTGTTCTAAATATGTTTTTGATTAATAATTGATAGATTGTTATTGGATGGGTAATTGTAATCATTTGTATGCAAGATTTGGAGGTTGTCTTAAAGGTACAGCAGCAAAACAGTTTGAAAAGCATTGATAATTTGGTGCTGCTAGTACAACTCACCTTATAAATTATGTGAATATATTCCTTGGTTTAGGTCTTAAAGGCATAGTTCACCCAGAAATGAAAATTCTGTCCTTCATTCATTGTAAAACTGAAAAGAAGATGCTTTTAATAATGTCTCTATTTTGGCCCATGCAATGAAGATCAATGGTGTCCAATGTTGTTTGTACACCTTTGTGTTCCTCAGAAGAAAGTCCTACAGGTTAGGTGAGTAAAAATTAAATTTTCCTTTTTAGTGAACTATCCCTTTAACTTTTTTTTTTTTTCTTTCCATTACCTTGATATGTCTCCTTTTATTTAATTTATCCATTTTCGTTGTAAAATTGAAATCTAATCTTGGCCTTTTGGGAAGAGCTCATCAAATCTTCCGTAATTGGCCATATTCAGCCACTATGTGATTGAATCAAAAATATATTATCTGCCATGTGCACTTACAAAGAATATTGTGTGTCTAAGTTCCCAGTGTGTTTTCAGACTCTTTTCAGGCCAGTCTACGTCTGGGCCCTTTGGTGCTTTTTTCCAAATGATAGCCTCTTAATGTGCTAAACACATGAGATTATGACTATTGATCATGCAATCATTAAATTATGTCCAAGGTAGTGCATCAAAATTGATCCATGCAGTTCTTTAGATGAGTGATGCTTCCGTCTACTCTCAAGTTTCACTTTACACTTCCCTTCTCCACCACTTACCCCACTAAACACTTTGAACTAACAATGAGGTCTTCAGGTCATTGTCTGCATCCTTGAGATGCGATCAGATGAGCTCAGAGGAAAGTCGCTTCATTTCCTCAAGAGGTCTTGTTCCCAGGAGCTTGTGCTTTTTGCAAACAGCATGGGGTCCCAAGTCTCTTGAGCACACATGCGTTGGTATTAAAAGCCCAGAGATGCACTTCTCCAGCACTGAGGTGAAGCTGATATTACACACATTAGTCATCTCATTAAACGGCTCCGCGGGGAGAGATGTTGTTTGAGCTGTTTTAATTGAAAGAGAAGTCATGGGAAGGAGCGATGGGTCCATGTGAAGTTACACAGCGGTATCTACCCTGGAACAGAGGAGCTGATATCCCGAGGCTAGGCAAACAGGATGAGCTATCCGAAGTTTCACGGCTGTGAAATCGATTAAAGTCAGTGTTACAGAGCTTCATTATACAAAAGTTGGTTTGATTAAACCTCATTCACAATAAGAGTTGTTTGTGAAGGTGTTTGTTTAGCTTGACGCCAGAGGAGTTGGTTAATTGAATCTGAAGTTTTGTAGCTCGTTCATGATTGGGGTTTAAGCTCAAATGTAATAAACATTTCTATTGATTTAGTTACATCTTCTATTATATTAAATAATATATATTGTATATTTTTATGTCTTAAACTATTTAAGTGTTTTATATTAAATATTTAATAGCTTAATATGCTTCGGACAAGAGTAAAACAATAAATTAAAAATCTTTTAGAAAAGTTTGAATGAGCCTTTTAACAAAAAGTAAAAAATGAAAACTGTTATTTTTAATCATAAATGTGCCCATACTTGATGAAACTCTAATTGTGTGCAAAATACGGTTACTTGGTTATAAAAATCACATTAATCACTTGAAGGAACATTCTATGGTATTATCTATAACTTTATGATTTGCATTTGGAGGTTGTTGAAGATTCCAGACAGGCAGTTTAATCAATAAGTTGAGAAACTAATATTTATACATAATGCATGAATTTAGCGCCACACAAAAAATCTTTCTTGCCCTCTAGTTTAGCAGAGACATATTGAATCCTTAATAACCAGTCCATCTCTCCGATAATTATAGAAAACTCTTCTTTTTTTAACTCATAAAAATACAGTTGCTAATTCCCTACCTTACCATTTTTACTGCTTTCCAATACCACCCAAAGAAATATCATTAGCTCACACTTTATTTTTATGTCTCATAAATCGTCTAACTTGACCCGGCAGGCTTTGAGCCGGCCAATTAAATCTATTGACTAACCGAGAGATGTTCCATGCATGTAGAATAAAAGAAGTGTGGATGGCACATTGCATGCATTTGATTGTGGAAAATTTATAAAGTTTATAAAAGTTATTTTTGACCTTTCCGATGACTGGGATGAGCGTGGTAGATGGTTGAAACCTTAAGGCACAGAGTACATATCACACACACATCCATGCTGTAGCAAGGCCTCCTGGTGGCTGTAACTATTGGCAGGTGTGTGGGGGGACAGCTTCCTACCTCTCGCAGCAACAGAATGATTTGCACCTACAGTATGGAGCTTTTCAATCCACAGCCACCTACTGTGTTTATTAACTCTGCTGCTGACACTAGTTCTGCTTTTGCCTTTAAGTTTAATACATATATATATATATATATATATATATATATATATATATATATATATATATATATATATATATATATATATATATATATATATATATATATATATATATATATATATATATATATATATATATTAGTACATACATACATACAGAGGAGAATGGGCAGACTGGTTAGAGATGATAGAAACGCAACAGTAACTCAAATAACCACTGGTTACTATCAATGTATGCAGAATACCATCTCTGAACGCACAACACATCGAACCCTGAAGCAGATGGCTTACAGCAGCAGAAGACCACACCGCGTGACACTCCTGTCAGCTAAGAACAGGAAACAGAGGCTACAATTCACACAGGCTCAACAAAATTGGACAAAAGAAGATTGGAAATACGTTGCCTGGTCTGATGAGTCTGGATTTCTGTTGCAACATTCAGATGGTAGGGTCAGTATTTGGCGTAAAGGACATGAAAGCATGGATCCTTCCTTCCTTGTCTCAACGGTTCAGGCTGCTGGTGGTGTAATGGTGTGGGGGATATTTTCGTGGCACACTTTGGGCCCCTTAGTGCCAATTGAGCATTGTTTAAACACCACAGCCTACCTGAGTATTGTTGCTGACCATGTCCATCCCTTTATGACTATAGTGTACCCATCCTCTGATGGCTACTTCCAGCAGGATAATGCACCATGTCACAAAGCTCAAATCATCTCAGACTGGTTTCTTGAACATGACAATGAGTTCACTTAACTCAAATGGCCTTCACAGTCACCAGATCTCAATCCAGTAGAGCAGATTTAGGATGTGGTGGAATGGGAGATTTGCATCATGGATGTGCAGCCGACACATTTGCAGCAACTGCTTTGATGCTATCATGTCAATATGGACCAAAATCTCTGAGGAATGTTTCCAACACCTTGTTGAATCTATGCCGCAATGAATTAAGGCAGTTCTGAAGGCAAAAAGGGGGTCCAACCCTTTTACTAGCAAGGTGTCCCTAACAAAGTGGCCAGTGAGTGTATATGTGTCAAGCACAAGTCAAGTCACCTTTATTCATGTAGTGCTTTTAACAATACAGATTGTAAAAAATCAACTGAACAGCATTAAAAAGGAAAAATAGTGCGTCAATAAAGCAAAAGGCAGTTCATCTTTGAATTCAATGATGTCATCATCCAGTTCAGTTCAGTTTAAATAGTATCAGTGCAATCAAGTTAACGAAATCGCTGGAAATGAAGTGTCCCCAACTGAGCAAGCCACAGGCGACAGCAGCAAGGAACCAAAACTCCATCGGTGACAGAATGGAGTTACAGAATGGAGAAAGAAGCACAAGCATAAAAAGTATATGATACTTATATATATTTTATCAAGCATTATTGCAGTATTATACGCAATATAAGAGTTTCACATAGTCATTTAGCTTTTGAAATGGCTCCGTTTTATTTTTCCCTGCTAAGCTGTTTTGAGAGCTGAGAAGAGCAGATGAAAAGGCATATCATGCTGTGTCTGTGTGCATTCTGAGGAAGGGGGAAAACTACACATGGTTGACTCTTGTCCTCACATTGTAAAACTGATCTGAAGGCATTCTAGTTAACATGGAAATAAGTTAACGCTGTCTTGCAGAGTTATGAGATAGGGAGAGACTGACTGGGGCCGTGGGGGGTACATGTTGATCTGAAGTTATGAGGACGTACATTTGAGATGTGCTCTCTTTTACTACTAGCACAGCTACTCGCACACCCACAGTGGTTGTCATTAGCTGTGATTATATTTTGGCTAGAGTTAGGCTGTTTTCTAGGTCTAGCATTCTTCATGTTATCATTATGATAATTCAAGCTGCTACAGTATTTGCATTTTAAAGTTTTTTTTTTTTTTTAAGGAAATGTTAGTGGTGTTGTCCATGCAGAACTTGCTTAAGTGTTTTTGTGTGGTTGGCAGGGCGTAATTGTGTAGTTACTAAGGCATTATGAGTAGTGTTGACTGCAGTGCTAGGAGGATGCTATATATTTCAAAATATAATTGTTTTATGCATAACTAAAACTTAATCAAAATATTTTTGGCCATTTTTATAATACATTTCATTGTAAAACAGCTGCTTTTCAATAAATTAGAATTTCGTGGAAAAGTTCATTTATTTCAGTAATTCAACTCAGATTGTGAAACTCACTTAAATAAATTCAATGCACACAGAACTCTTACTTAATTGTGATGATTTTGGCTCACATTTAACAAAAACCCAGCAATTCACTATCTCAACAAATTAGAATATGATGATATGCCAATCAGCTAATCAACTCAAAACACCTGCAAAGGTTTCCTGAGCCTTCAAAATGGTCTCTCAGTTTGGTTCACTATTATACACAATCATGGGGAAGACTTCTGATCTGACAGTTGTCCAGAAGACAGTCATTGACACCCTTCACAAGGAGGGTAAGCCACAAACATTCATTGCCAAAGAAGCTGGCTTTTCACAGAGTGCTGTATCAAAGCATGTTAACAGAAAGTTGAGTGGAAGGAAAAAAAGTGTGGAAGAAAAAAATACACAACCAACCAAAAGAACCACAGCCTTATGAGGGTTGTCAAGGAAAATCAATTCAAGGAATGGACTGAGGGCTGGAGTCAAGGCATCAAGATCCACCACGCACAGACGTGTCAAGGAATTTGCAGAACCACAGACAACATCAGAGGTGTCTTACCTGGGCTCAGGTGAAGAAGAACTGAACTGTTGCCCAGTCGTCCAAAGTCCTCTTTTCAAATGAGAGCAAGTTTTGTATTTCATTTGGAAACCAAGGTCCTAGAGTCTGGAGGAAGGGTGGAGAAGCTCATAGCCCAAGTTGATTGAAGTCCAGTATTGAGTTTCCACAGTCTGTGATGATTTGGGGTGCAATGTCATCTGCTGGTGTTGGTCCATTGTGTTTTTTTTTTGAGAACCAAAATCACTGCACCTGTTTACCAAGTAGAGTAGAGTAAATGAACATGTAGAGTAAATGAACACTTTCCAGAAGGCCAACAATTCACTAAAAATGTTTTTTTTATTTTTTATTGGTCTTTCTTATTTGTTGAGATGGCAGTGAATTGGTGGGTTTTTGTTAAATTTGAGCCAAAATCATCTCAATAAAAAGAACCAAAGACTTAAACTACTTCAGTGTGCACTGAATTTATTTAATACACAAGTTTCACAATTTGAGTTGAATTACTGAAATAAATGAACTTTTCCATTAAGCATATATTTGATAGATATATTTGCCATAAATTTTGGCAGGAAATGAAATTGCACCATATATACTTTACTTATATATAAGGAAAGATCTGTTATAAAAATGTTTCTGTTTTATTGGCACTTTAATAAGCACTATTAAGAAGACTCCAAATACATTGTCAAATAAACCTGCTTTTTTTTTTTTTTTTTTGCCTTTACCCAGCTGAAATCTATATGATGGGATGAGCATAGGAGATTGATAGTGGAGTGAAGGCTCATGCTAGAGTGGGTTGGTATGAAGGATGAAAGGGCACCTTTCTGTGTTAATGAGGCATTGATTTCCACATCCCTAAATAATGAATTCATAAATTAGACCTAACCATAAAACACTGTAACTGAAATGTGCCCACTCAGAGAGTGTTTTTATCTTATAAATGAACCATGGAGTTGACCATAAGCATTCTTTAACTAGATCTTATTATCTTGCTCACATATCTGTCTGTCTGTCCTGTCGTTCTATCTATCTATCTATCTATCTATCTATCTATCTATCTATCTATCTATCTATCTATCTATCTATCTATCTATCTATCTATCTATCTGTCTGTCTGTCTGTCTGTCTGTCTGTCTGTCTGTCCGTCCGTCCGTCCGTCCGTCCGTCCGTCCGTCCGTCCGTCCGTCCGTCCGTCCGTCCGTCTGAATACAAAATCACTGGAGCATAGTTCTTTGTGTATTTTTGGGCATCTTATTATTGTAGACTTTTGGCCATCATAGACAGGATCACAACTTTTGCGGGCCAATAATACCCCCAAATTTTGCCTGATTAAGCAGCACTAGGTTTTTGGACACAACCTTATCTAATTTATTATCACTTTTAATCAGATGTAGTTAATGCCCTTAATTATGGGTATGTTTCACTAAGTTTTGGCGACTAGAACGTTTCCATATAATTTAAGTATAAGGGTTTTGCAATCTATCTTTTGTTTTGACAGTTAAAACTGATGTTTGTGAAATATTTAGCATGATGAGTGTTCTTGTGCTACATTTGAAATATTTGGTTTTATATTTTGTTATGTAATCCCACCGTATTTATATATGTTTAAGTGTTCAAATACATTTGGGACCTCTGAGCTGCATGTAACACAATGGAAAACAATGAATCTAGAGTGGTCTGGAACCTGTCTCACTCATTGCTCAGGGGTGTAGAATTACTTTAGTAACGGCGCAAGTGCGCACCATAGAGAGCGTCTTCAGCGCGCGCTGCCGCACGCAAACCTTCAATTCACGTGTAGTTCGTCTCAGAACGGGCTGGCAGGCAGGTCTAAGGACCTGGGGGATATTGGAACCCTCTTTTCATTCATTCGCACCCGCTCTCCTCCCCACACACCCTGTCGTAGCACTACAGAAAGCCAACAATCAGACAGCTGTCGACTGGCGGCTCGAGTCGCGCGCGCGCTACATCACCGATGCCGGGAAACCGTCAGCTCTCTCGCGCACGGGCGGACAGTGACTATGTGAAGCAGTGACCGCGAGAATGGACCAAAGGAACTACTTCGCCGTTCTGCTGCTCGCTTTTCATCTACAACTCACATTTGGAGAGTTCTTTCCAGGCAAGTTTGCGTTCTGTTCTGTATCTTTTTAGCCACTTTGCGGAGGTTGGCGAGCTTTGAATGCCGTAACCCAAGACGGGATGAAACTTTAATAATTGTATCTTGTTCATCAATGACGATGTTCTGACGGAAGATGTAACGTTTACTTATTGTTAATACGTTATTGTTAGATGAAAATAAATTCCAGAAGATCTGCTGTTGCTTTATTTATCGTTTGTGACATTTTATAGTCGAATCATACCTTTTAATGACGGATCTGTATCGTTATTTACCTCAGTTTTTTTCTTGTGGAGCCACAAGAAAGATTTAAAGTATCATTATATTATATTATATTATATTATATCATATCATAACCCATATCATATCATATATTTTATCTATTTAAAAATGACTATATTTTAAGGGTATTATAGACTATAATTATAGACTATTATATGTAACGTTACATATATAAATGACAGACAAGAAAAGTTTACTCAATCATTACTATCCTACATACATAGTACGTTCATAATTAAAATAGCTGTTGGTTCTTTGTGACTGGGATAATTAATTATATATTTTTGCGTTTGCCAACGGTCGGTTTGGGGAACTGTTGAACACGGTGATCAGATCTTAGAATAGTCTCTTATCATGTGAGCGAATCGGCCACCTGGAGTTCATCTCTCCACCGGAGGGTGGCGCTCTGGCCACATCCAAACCATGAACCACAGCGTCATTGGTTGTACGGTGGGTTGTTGAGAATTTGTCCTAGAACAGAATATATTTATCTGTTTCTTTTGTTTTGAATATGATACATATTTTTTTGAAAAGTATATTTCCCTTGTCGTAAATAACCCGCTGTGTTCAAATACAATACAGAAGAGCTACATTATGACAATTATTATATAGTTAATTTATAGGGAGAATTTCTGAAAAGAACTAAACAAGTTTTCACATCTGTTTGGAAGAAATTATATAAGACCGAATCGTCTAGTTTATTTGACTTGAAAGGTAATAAAATAATAAAAGTAAGTTATATTTTCAAATAGCAGTTTTAATGTTTAAATGAAACCAAAAATTTATAGAAGAAAAGGTCTTGTACATTAAATCAATACCTTAAATTTGCCAAAGTGACAACTTATGGTGATAAGTTTCTTATACTTGTTCACATTTGAATTTAAGTACCAATTACTGAAACTGAGTTGAATCTCATAGAATTTACAGAGAAATTAAGAAAAATTAGATGTAGGGAAACAAAGGTGTTGATATAACAATGGTTTGTTCACTTTATTTACAATAAACGATTACAAAACGAGGCAAGAATGATTTTAACCAGTAGTTTAATTATACTCTTTATTAATTAGGATGATTAAGTTTATTAATTATCACCCATGCATTGTTTAATAAGTGTTGTGTGTGCATTTCAGCTTTTGCCTTGAGGTCTGTGTGTTAAAGACTAACACTCAGACAATAAGTTAATCAACAGACTACCACAATGGACACATATTAGTATAGAATTCACTAATTCACTCCTGAGGCTTGACTAATAAATCCAGGAAAATTTCACAGGATGTACAGAAATGTGTGTTGGCTTTGTTTGTTTGACCGTTGACCTGTTGAGCAAACACGATGTGCTTCTGTTATATCTTTCATGGCTTAACATGTTCATCTAATAAGCCCCCAGACCAGTGTTTTAAAATTGCTTTTAGTGTCACGTCTGTAGCCTGGCTCTTGTTGCGAGGATAATTTGTGCTCCATTCTGTCTTTGCTTGTAATTTTGGCAGGGCCAACAAGACTTTCTCTGTGCTTCAGTGAACAGCTTGACAAGTAAAGGCCTATCTTTATTCACCAGTCTGAGGAAATGAAAGCAAAGCTATCAACATAAAAAGACACCAACAAAAAAGTACATCTTTTTTTGGATGTGGTTCTGTGCTGGTGCTGTAGTATTCTTTGATGTAGCTTTTATATTCTATGGGATGTGAGTATGGTGGTCATTTAGTACCATGTTATTACTGTCTAATTCCATTATTGCCCCCTGAGACCCTCAGGGCCATCACATTTATTCCACATATTGATGGACATCTCTTACACTTTATTGATGTTTACTTCATTTATAAGCTATTTGAGTGCACAACTGGTGCAGTATGTCTGTATGGGCGAAGCGGATGAGTGTGCTATAATTGATTTAAAAGAGGCAGTTATCTCACTAAAAGATTTCCATTTGGCATTTAATCAATCAATACAATATTGTAGTGTTATTTATTGTAGTAAAGTGGTGTTATTTAAATCTTATAATTCATATTTAACACTAATGAAGAAGATGGTGACACTTGTTGACTGCTTTTTCTTCACACACTTGTCCAACATTTTCATAAAAAATGAATAAAAATAAAATAAAAAATCTAAAATAATATATAAAATATGTCTAAACAATTTTTATCATATTTTTTCTTGAAAAGTAATTTCAGGTATTTAAGCAGAAGCCTTTATACCAACATGTTTTTTAAAATCATGAGAAACAAGAAAATAGAAAAGTATCAAACGTTTGAGTTGTTATGTGTGTGTGTGTATCTATATATATTTATTTATTTGTTTATTTATTAATTATTTTTTTAAACTATATTTAAGTTCCATGGTATTACCACTATATTTAAATGTACTCCAAAGAATATCATTACCATTGTGCTTCTTGCCACTCTTTTTGTTAATGATAACATAAGCTTGCTTGAGAATGGTGCTTTCTTTCTATAATCTAGTTTAAATTTTTTTAGGCTGTTTGACTTGGTTGACAAAAAAGGTTTACTGGACAAAATAAATAATTCAGTTGTAGCAAAAAACAACAACAACAACAAAAAAAAACGTAATGGTTCTATGATGATGAGGGCCCTCTATGTTTCTGTGATATAGCATAAGTCTATT
Source organism: Carassius auratus (assembly GCF_003368295.1). Classification (NCBI taxonomy): domain Eukaryota; kingdom Metazoa; phylum Chordata; class Actinopteri; order Cypriniformes; family Cyprinidae; genus Carassius; species Carassius auratus. The sequence goes on along the minus strand of NW_020525247.1, from coordinate 107,113 downwards.
CACTGGAGCCTGGCAGTAGGGCGGCCCACCCATGTAAATTATCCCCAGGCCCCGTCTGTTTTAGCAGCAGCATGATAATTTATTGCAAGGCCAGTTTAGTTTATCTAACTCAGACACATCTTTTTTTTAATTTATTTGCCTGGCAGAAGTTTTAATTTCATTGAGGTTGCGAGGAGACGCATATTATTAATAAGAATGATTAATTAAAACTGATGAGAGATCATATACCCTGAGGGAGCTGTGGATTTGTCTCTCTCTCTCTCCCGCTCTCTGACAGCTACTCATTTGCAGCTCAGTGAAGTCTCTTATCATCCGCACACTGCCAGACTAATAGCTAATCCAGAAACTGCCAGGCTACTGGTTAATCCAGTTCACTCAGTGTGTGTGTGTGTGTGTGTGTGTGTGTGTGTGTTTTGGGCTCCTAGATTAATTCTAATATCCTTGCACATGAGGCATTTAGGAATTCATATATACTACTTTTTTTCCTACTGTCGTTTCTTTTCTAATATTTCATATTTTCTTGCGATATGTCTTTCTGAAGGTCAGACTGTGTTTCTATTAGTGTTTCTTGCTGTTTTTGACTTATACTTATACACTTATGAATTATATACTTTTTGCAATCACTTATTTTTTATGCATTTAACCCATGCAGCTTTGAATTAATTGTATATATGGTTATGAATCCATATGCAATTATATTATTATAATTCAAAATGTTTACATAAAATGAATTGTCCTTATGCAACCCTCAAGTTAGATCAATGGTCATAAACCGTTTTCAGTCTGTGACCACTAACTTTATTTTTTTTATTGCAAATTTTGTTATTCAGATAGAAATGTAAATATTATATTTAAATATAAAACAAATGTATACTTAAATAGTTTTATATTAAAACCACAATATAAAGTGAACTTTGAGTGATGCTAAGGTTAAATGAATATATTTACAATTTACATACATTATATATATTTCTCTTCTAGACAAAGAAGAGTAAAAAGTGATAAAAACTGCTGAGTAAAGTGGGAATGAATGGCCAATGAAACTTAAAAGGAACGAACAAGACTTTTACATTTAATTGAAAGTAACCGCCACATATAGGATGACAGAATTCTTGCTGAGGCTCGTAGGGCTAAGAGCAGGTGAGTCTGAAAGCCTCACTCCGTCGCAACTTGTATGGAAACAAAACGAGTTGCCTTACTGTGACAGCTTCCTCTTTTGTTGTGATTGGCGCTCTAGACCGAGATGGAGAGCTTGTTTGAGGGGGTGGAATAACAATGCAAGAAATCAGGGAGAAATGAAACACTGAGAGCCGCAACTGAGAGTTAGACAGAAAATATCGAGAAGGGAAAAGGGGAAAAACAACACTTGAAGTGGATGAAAAAATGAGACACCTGACAAGACCAACAAATGACTTTGCAAGGGCTGTCGGAACATAATGGATTACACACACACACACACACACACACACACACACACACACACACAGGAACATGATTATTTCCCGTGTGTCCATTAGAAAGCGCCAGGGCCGTAATTGTTTTCTCTGACCTGCTTGTTATCGCCCTGCTCTTGGTTTGCCAGGTTTCAGTGCTCCACTCTTGGCCTCTGACAAGCTGTCAATCAGTTGCCTGTTTAGTATTCGAGTGAGAGCGAGAGCGAAAGGAAGACTGTCAGAGGTGTTATCTGCATGACAGTGCTGGTCTAATCCTCCCCACTTATTCTATTTGGCTGACTAAATGACAGCTCAATACTGGAGTGCGGGCCAGGTCCACTATAAATGAGACGTCTCCTCCTCGTACTGTACAGAGAGCGAAAACCTCTGGAGCAGCCATGTTTAATATCTGAGGAGTTATTTGGAGCCACATTTAAAGCTGCAGTAGGTAACTTTTGTAAATATATATTTTTTACATATTTGTTAAACCTGTCATTATGTCCTGACAGTAGAATATGAGACAGATAATCTGTGAAAAAATCAAGCTCCTCTGGCTCCTCCCAGTCGTCCTATTGCCATTTGCAGAAACTCCATCGCTCCCGGTAAGAGACAACCAATCAGAGCTGCGCTCCGTAACTTTGTTTGTGTTCAAAATGTAGAAAAATTTATATAATAAGCGAGTACAGCCTGAATCCATTTTCCAAACCGTGTTTTTGGCTTGTCCTGAATCACTAGGGTACACCTATAATAAGTGTTTATATTCGGACTATTTTAGATTGCTTCGGGGGTACCGCGGCGGAGTAACCCAGTACCTTTGTGATTCTTCATAGACATAAACAGAGAGAAGTAGTTCCGGCTACGATGTTCTTCCGCAAGACGCTAGCAGTTCTGTTTATTAACCACTAGAGCGTCAAAAGTTACCTACCGCAGCTTTAAGGCTAGTCAGTATGTAAAGGGGTAGTTTACCTAAAAAAGGGAAAGTTTGCCCTCTTCATCTTTTTAATGTTGCTCAAACCACATATTCCCCTGTAAAAGGCATTTTTTGTTGAAAACAAAGTTGATTTCTTGTACAGTGAAAGCAGGGGCTAAAACTTTTTGCCAGATCTGCCAATGGCTGGTGACTTAAGGAAATTTATCCCGCCAGAAATATATATATATATATATATATATATATATATATATATATATATATATATATATATATATATATATTAGTGCTGTCAATCGATTAAAAAAAATTAACTAATTAATCGCACAAATTTTTTAAATTAATCGCGATTAATCGCAATTAAAAGACTGAAACTTTTTGGATATGTAAATGTAAAATGTAAATAATTAATGTAAACTCAAGACAAAGAAACTATTTAAATTCAAAATATGATTGTTTATTGGAATTTTTGTTTAACTTGTAACACAGATTTTCTCATGTAAACAACATACCTGCAATAAACCATCAATATTCTCCAAATTAACTGTTGGCTTGAAAGCCATATTTATTACAGAAATAAAAACACAGGCATGTAAGTACCATTTGAATTTCAAAACAATCAATGCCAATAAAAAACAAAAATGATTTCCATGTTGAATTCTAAGTGGACTGCAAAAAAAATCCAAAGTATAGTCATTGCCAGTGCTTTAAGTGGGCCAGTACGCACTGGTACCGCCACTTCCAAATATAGCTCTTGAGCGTACCGCCACCTCTCCATGCGCCAGGAACGTGCTTGTAGCGTACCGGTACGCTCATTTGGACCATCTGTTTTAATAGAGGTTTTAATCTTTTACCTGCACTGCCGATTTTCAGAGCGCCCTTCACAATGCAAGCTTCCTAATTCAGCCCACCCAGAGGAGAAACTACATTACCCATTCACCCTTAAATTATACAAGTGAATAGCGCATGCGTCGCTTTTCCCACTGTTAAGTGTCAACAACTCAACGTGGCCGGAGAAGGTGTGTGAAACTCGTTGTGAGTTATACTAAAGCAAAATCTTGAGTATTTATTGTCTGATAAACATTAAAAACTGTCTGTGGAGGTTGAGTCGTCCTGCAGCCCCCGCTGGCTGCTCATTGGCTGCAGCATCTTTTTTCTAAGTTCTAAAAAAATACCGTAGACGGCAAGGCACAAATTTAGATATTCATTTATCTAATTAATCTATAGCCTATGCACAAAGACAATATGATCTTTTTGTCCCCTTTTTGTGTTAAAGCTTGATGAAGAGAGGGAGCGCAAGTTGCTGCAGCTGTGAGGAGGACAGTGATGCACGCGTACAGGAGTGATTGACAGTTCGCGGCACTGTGTACAAAAAATACTCCGCTACACAATTATTATGTTATTTTCGTTTAAGCTTATTAACGTTAGCGTTACAGAAAGGTCTGATTTACGCACTGTTACAGTCATTTTTTTTTTTTTTTTTTAAACAATGACATTTGAGTTCATGATTTTAATGTTGCTGTTTCTTGTGGCAGACTAAATGAAGAGTAATGTTTCTTGTGGCAGACTGAAGAGTAATCCGGCAGAGTTTTATACTGAAACTTTCCGTCTAAAAGTCCTTCCTTGGTCTTATCCATATTTCTTTGCACGTTGAACACACATAGGCCACAACTGGAAATAAAAAAAAACTGCAACCGCGTTAATTGCGTTATTTTTTTTTAACGCGTTAAATATTTCAAATTAATCGAATGCGTTAACGCGCTAATTTTGACAGCACTAATATATATATATATATTTACCAGCCATGAAAAAAACAAACAAACTAAATAAAAAGTCTTAGATAATAGCAAAAATCACAATCCTCGTTTCCAGATTCGATATTAAAACTAGTAGCTTAACCAATATAAATTGAATAGGCTATACTAATGAAAGACTAGTAAATAGTTGTCAAATAAGAGCAAATCAAATTCCAAGTAAGAGCACATAATAGCCTACTATACAATAAAGATACACATGGAAATGGGGCATTTCAGGCAGGTCTAACAGTGATTTTCAGATCACCTGATAGCCTACAGAAATTGTATAAATTATGCTAATCAAATAAAACTATAGTCTTTATCGTAAATATAATGTGATCTTAAATATAACTTAAATATAATGTGTGATAAGGCTCAATTATAATTTATAATTGTATAATAAGTCAACAACAGCAATAAACACTAATAAAAACATAGTTGTTTATTCCAAGAAATCAAAAAATTAGCATTTAGCACTTACTGCACAGCTGTGAATGTTTATTGGTTTGTCCGTGTAATATTTAAGCTTTTCACCAAATCCTCTTAATTTTAATTCAACTTTCAACATGACATCAAAACTAACCCCAATTATTTATAAAGCATGTTCCTAGTCTGATGTGAATGATTCATCAGTGCAAGTTTTTATTATTATTATAATTATTTTTATTTTTATTTTTTTGCTGGTCACCAAACCCTCTTTTCTCAACCAACTGTCATATAGATACTTTTTTTTCTTTACTTTAACATTCATCTTTAATTCATTCCAGATGGATACAATGAGATTCCATCCTACCAAATATTAAATGTATTTTATTTTCTCTCTTATTTGACATGCATCTTTTTCTTGGATAGGTTTCATGTTATGTCACTGACATTAAATTAATTAAGAATGTGATTCTGATCTAGTCTTATGCTAAGAGAGAACATGAGATCTTCCACTTTTCTTTGATCCATTTCTCCAGCGCAGAAATATCCCTTCACCTTCAGTCAGCACTCTCCAGCAGGGTCATATTCATTCTGGACGGGCAGAAGGACCCTCTCTGAAGTCCAGGGTGTCAGGGGATTTAATGTGTGATAAAAAGTAATTATATTTTTTCTACTGTGTGTGCATGGACGGATTTACAGAAATTCTCTCTGAAAGATTCATGAGAGTTTAAGAGGAGAAAGAAAGAGAGAGGGGTCGAAAGAGACACTGCTCCTGTGGGAGAAAAAAAGAGACAATGTCAAAGATAGAGGAAGACAGGAAGAGAGAGAAAACTGTAATGAGGAAAAAGAAATTCCCAACAAAAAAGTACCACAGAGCTACTACAGCTAAAGATATATATTAAAATGAGAGAGAGAGAGAGAGAATCGTGTTTTATTGTGCATTAGGACACAATGTGAAATATTCTCTGATATGTGGTGTTTTGAAATATGAACCACTTTACAACTTCTCAACATTTAATAAATTCCAGCACTTGTTTAAAATATTTCTGGAAGGAATTAACTATCTGGCCTGTCGTTCTTTTTATTCACCTCTTTGTGGGTGGAGAACGAGCTGTTTTGTTGCTGTAGCATGTAAGGCTCAATTACAGCATCATTAAAGAGACAGGCTCATTTGATGCCCCATCAAATCACTGTCAGTCTCCGTTCAGCGCTGTCATCACAACACTCTCAGAATCAAGAGAGCAATAAAGAGCTTTTGACAAAAACAGCGAGGGACTCATTTGAATGTGACACCTTACACCTCTCTGTCCTGAGCACACAAGCAGGGGATGGATTTCTATTCATGCTGTAAATGTCTCAAAGAAAGCATGCTAAGAGGTTCCCATTTAGACCAAAGCATAAAAGATGAGAGGAAGAGAGACACTGGAAATCAAAAGATGCTTCATGATTGTACTATATTTAAGGGGTTTCATTAGACGCAGTATGCATCATAGAAAGGTTATTGTTAATAATAATAATAATAATAATAATAATCATTGTAATTACAGTTACAATTCTTTCACCATATTATTAGTCACTGAGCTTTGAAAAAAAAAAAAAAACCTGGCGCAGTAAGTGATGTCCTGTCACAGACAGGCTTACTTTGGCTTCAGATGGGTCTTAAAATTAGATTTCAGAGCTTGAACTGTCTTTATTAACAATTATTATGCAATTAATTAAGTACATGTTTCTTAGCTGTATTGTGGATATTGAGGTATATGCAATGTCTAAATTTACAATTCTGTAATTGATTGTTTTTTTGCTAATAAAAGTATAACATTTTCATTAAAGTATTATTTTATTAAGCAAATGTATTATAATCCTTCCTATTCCTTTAATTAAATTTTTTTTTAGAATTCTTTTTTATATATTTTTTGTGTTATATTGTCCAGCATTCAGGACAGGACCAATTTGTTTTCTAAATGTATTTATGTAACCAATGGAGACAAAGTTGTTGCACTTCTAGTGGGGCTGTAATGCTACGTTCAAGTCATGATCGGTTTTTATATGCTGGACGTCATGTCGAAGTCATCCATTTCTGTTTTGCATCTGTGTTTACAGTGTGTCATTTAAATAACAACAGCAGTAAAAAAATGTTATTGGTTATAATAAGTTGTAATTGTAATTTTTTATTGTATAATATAGATTGAATGCAGGGCTGCATTAAGAGCTCACTGGGCCCCGGGGCTATGAGTTACTGCAGGGCCCCACCACCACTTTAGGTCACCAACTATAGAGAGAGAAAAAACCCCAGCCTTTTTCTAAAACACTGCTGAAGTTGTTTTACATAAATATAATCTAGAATCATTCAGAATATCATTTGCCAATTCCTTTACAATATATAATTAAGAAAATAGTTACTTGAAAAACTTAAAGCACCTGAATAATATTATATTGTATAAAGTAATCAAATATACAATACATAGTTTTCACTATAAATTCAACATTCACTCTTATTTATTTATTTTACAAGAGATTCAGTCAAGGGGCAGTAAATTACTTTCTGATGTTTGATTAACATTGACATAAATGTCACAGAAGAAATTTTTGACAAATAACCCCTGAAATGATGACTTCTGGTGAATATTGTGGAAACTAATTGACATAAATATATTTCATACATTATAGCATATTATAATACAACTTATTAGGCCTATATATTTATAGAATAGCAAAGTAGGTCTAATCAAAATACAAGACTGAACCACTTAGATGTGAAATATAAAGGCTATTATGATCATTTTGCTAACAATGAACCATGGATTTGTTTAGTTTATAATACGTTTTAACTTAAACAAATACAACAAGTAACATATCATATCAGTTTTCTGTATCCTTGTGCAAACTTATTCAATAGAATTAGACTTCTAGAATGTTCTTTCCAGTGCAAAAAGAAATTATTTTTAATTTAATTAGACAACACTTTAAGGAAGTGTAGTGCAAATATCTTTATATAATTATACTTCAATTATAGTTAACTTTTATGTCCAGTGGAAAACAATGATTCATAAAAAACAATTATTAATTAAATAATAAATTTTTCCCTCCTCCAAATACCTTATTAAGAAACCCATCAGAAATGATTGACACATTATGAGGGAGCAGGAGACAGGAACATAACAAGGAGGAACACTGGGGAGATGTATATGGATGGTTTGGCTAAACCTGTCCTATCTCTTTCAATATAATCAATTTCTTATCAACTATATTTGAGTTTTAATAATCCACATGATTACATAACCTACCATTATATAAGCCTCTGGAGTCATCTGATGGACAAGGACACTTGACATCGCTCCCTCCTGTGCCTCCTTGTGATTATCGCCTGATGCGTGCTGTTTAATATCACACACTCCGGCGTGACAAACAAAAAAAACACGATGGCATATGGTACAATTGGCCTTGTATTCATTGTCCCTCACGAACCATGGGTGTACATTTTCCCATTCAATTCTATATTTTTGTGCTCTTTTCTTTTTCACCGACTGCTCTGAGGTAGTCATTTTTACATTTCCCGCTGTTGTTACTTGTCGTCATCGCTGTTACGATACGTGACTCACAATGACTGAAACGACCAATTAAAAGGTCATTCTCTGATGATGTTCCAAGATGTTCCAAAGCTACGCTGATCATAGACGAACGGGGAGAAATAAATAGGCCTATCTACTGCGCCGTCTGTTTTTTTTCTTACCATAGCCTACAAATGTCTTAGTTCATAGTATGACATATATTAGAAGCTATGTGTGTCTGTCATGGATTTGCACTTAATTGATTCTCAAAAATATGGAACAAAGTGCGTTCCATATCAGTTCAATACGGAACAAGACTTTTATGTGTCAAATACGGGACAGTTCTGTGTAATCACTCAGTGTAACGTTAGTCTTTGCCCCACGATGTATTTTTCACTGCGTGAGTGAGAACATGACGTGCGTGACTCGTGAGAGTGGCCTGGCTTGTCACACAGTAACTAAACGAGTCGGGTCTGTGCGAACGGCCACTATAATATTAATGCCACTAAATAACAGAGCTAATTTGTGGGGGGCGTGGTAAGACTTTGGCAATCAGATGGTTAGTAGTAGTCAATCTGCTCCACAGCCAATCATGGGCCCCCTCCTTGCTCGGGCCCCGGGCTTTAGCCCTGCCTAGCCCTATTGTTAATGCTGCCGTGTTTGTTTGCATTTTGTGTGTTATACTTCTGATGAAGAACAGCAATAAAGCTTGCCACTAGTCATTTAGTTTGTTTATGAGGCGCCAGGCTTGTGTGAACAAACTACATTTGCCATCATTCTTAACAGCAGCATGAATGCACAGATAATGCATCAATTACAGATCTGATGAGCATCATTTGCTCTTTATTTTGTTGCAGTATTGCTTTCTTTGTTTGTCAGTAAGGGTAAAATGGAAAAAAAATTCACATTGCATTTGACTTCTGAGCTTGTAAGTACGAACTTCACAGCAGAAACTCATTGTTTGTAAGCAGGATTGAATTGAACTGGGCATAGATGTTCCTCAGAAAAGGAATGAGGGATGGAGGGGTTGAGATAAAGAGGATGAGGCTTAGGTTTTCTGCCAGAGGGTTATTCAAGAGGTGGATGAGAGAGAGAGAGAAAGAGGAAGGTGTTGGCAGAATGATTCAGATGGTGCAGATTTGGAGAGCTGAGCAAACATCATATGGCTAGCATTGAGAAATATGCTGTCCTTGTGTTTACTCTACAGGTCTCTTTATGGAGAGAAACAAACTCAAAGAAACCTGCACAGATGTGTGTGCGCACGCATACACAGTAATTACCATCAACGAATCCATCAATAAAAATGTAGTCTAACTGGATTGATATGGAGAGTGTCTTGAATGAGAGTTTAGATTTGATTAATTGATAATTAAATTTGTTATTATGAAGACAGATTGCTTGTGGTCGTAAGCGAATCTTAATTTGAATAGCATTGGAAAGGTGTTGAAGGACCCCATTTTAGTCCGGCTGTTCATTTCTTTATGTGGTAATTATAAAAAACCCAGCTGTTTCTTCATTATCACTTTGAACGTGGCTTTGTCTCTCAGTTTAGTACTGACTAATGGAGATCTTAGGGTTTGCATTAAGTTTAATGTGTAAAGGTCACACAAACTTTGAGACTTTGTGTGCTAGCATCATGAATGAGTGTTCAACTTAACTTAAAATTAAAAATAACTTTCACTTCTGACTTTCACTTTTGGTATGCACACACAATAAATCCTGTCAGTCTAATAAAAAAAATAAATAATAATAATTCAAACAACCTTAGCCATCCGCTTCATTAGCCATTAGAAACCCGATAGTCTGCTTTATTTTGCCCCACAACACGCAACTGATCCACAGAAGAAAATGTGTGGGCAAATGTAGAGATGGAGTACAATTAATTAGCTGATCCTGCTACATGCTGAAAGTTCTGTGATTTTGTACTGCGGTTTGTTTTACTGTCATTGTTTCACTCATGCTGCTTCTCAGTATCTAAAAACAGCTGCTGTTGCTTGGCTTTTTCATCCACCTGTTGTTCAATCCTCCGGGTATCACATTTGCAAGAACTTATTAATCATTTATCAAAATGGCCACAATTTGCTGCATATTTTTTCCTAATATAATAACTAGGGCTGCCCTATAAATCGCATGCGATAATAAATGTGCATCTTGTCACATGCGCTTTCACATGAAGCAGCATTTCCTACACAGAGCCATTTTTGACTGACAGGCTGCGCAAAACATGCACAAAATATGATTGTGGTTTTGCGCAGCTTGTCAGTGAACAATGATTCTGTGTAGTAAATGCTGCTTCATGTGAAAGAACACAGGTGATGGAGATTTACCGCTGATTACAGAACTGGCTTTACTGACAAGATGCACATTAAATATCGCCCTAATAATAACCTACTTCACTCTGAAATATGTAATTGTCATATATGTCAGAAGTTGTGACTGCTGGTTCATGTTGACTTAAATTCCTTGTATAAACAAAGCAGCAAGTTCTAGAAGACTTGATGAGGAGGAAAATAGCAAGGGCAGGAATATTTGCAGAGCAAAGTGACCCATACATAATGGACTGGACGGCTCTTATGTCAGGGTTCTGTCAGAAGTTAAGGAAAGGGAGAGATGAGTAACAAGACCCCACATGCTTTCATTCTCCTTACATTTCCTTCTCCAGAGACACCATTAACCTTTAAGGGCTGTGGTAGAAATCCAACACATACTTTTGGCTATTGAGAGGCAGGCATTGTTCCCCAGTGGAAGATTAAAATGCTTTTAATTGGTGTGGTTAATGACGATTTGCTGGAGTGGATTCATGCTTTGGCGCATTATTTAGACAATGTGAAAAGGTCATCCACTAGAGCCATGTGTTAGAGAATGAGAAAAGGACAGTGGTGTACACTCTTTTGTAGTGTTTGAAATGTATTGTGAGGAACACAGAACATCCAACTATGTGCACTTTAGCTCAAATCCTCATTAAATATTATACATCCATTGCTCCTGTGTCATTCCCTGCCTCCCCGAATAATCACTGAATCATTAATCTGTATAATTATATTAAAATGAATATTAAAAATGTCAGCAGAATGTGTGACTTTCAGATGTATTGTGTTGTTTTCAAGGTGTACTCTGATGTTCATACATCGATTTTGCCAGTGCTTTAAGATAAATGCTCAGCATTTCTCATTTTCTGGTGGCTACTTCATCTCCCACGAATGCGAACGCAGTCGTCTTTTCCGGCTCACCATTGTTCAAAGTGACAGTGTTCATTTGAATGTTTTCCCATTCTTTCATCTTAACACATTTACGTCCTGTTGACGGTCATTAATTATGTGAAAACCAAAGCCATCGTAAAAATGATGGATGAGTTACGCTTTCGACATGACAGCGAGATGCCCGAACCCAACAGGAGCTCCTTTGTGTAGAACATTTGCCGCTAATGGGAAGTATTAAAATTATGACTTTTGACCTAAATCATTATTGAAATAACAGAGCATTAGGCCGCTTGTGGAATTGGGTGGAATTACGTGGAACACTGGTCCTTGTTCAGTTGAACTTGGAAATCCAAACGTTTTTTTTCCATTTCTCTATCTTCTATATATATAGGTTTATATAAGGTTTTACTCTAATAGATTGACCTTATGCAAGTACCTGGAAATGGCTCTGGGAATTCATTGATTCACTCAAGGATACAGGGACATTGATCTGGGAGGTTTGCTCAGGGTTTGAAATGAGATCTTTCTGAGTGTTTGGACTCTATTTGGGGTTATGTTTAACCTTAAGGACAAGGTAACAACTCTAGTGAGTTTTGCAAAACACAAGGTCTTCTTTAAGGCTTCATAAAAGAGTTTTTCTTTGAATGTGTCTTGTCGATATGCTGCCTTTTTAGAGTGTAGCTGAATATATATGCTATGCAAAGCTATTTTATTTTCGAAGCTGTGGTGTAGCTAAAATGTTGGAGTTAAACCTTGTATATCTGTATATCAGTGCTCACAATCTAAAAGCAACCAACATGTTGTGGCTATTAATGGGAGTGATCCATATCTCAGGGTCTTTGAGCTTTCAAAGTGCACTAGTTTTCAACTTTTTCTCTTTTATATTCATATTTTATATCGTAGGTTATATGTGAAAGTTTAAAATGTCAAAAAGAGTTGGCAGTATGTTTGAAAGTGATTTTAAATGGTTTTGAAAGTGTTTGCAGGGGGTTGTTTTGTTATTAATTTTCCTGATCAGCATGAAGATGGCAGACTATGATGAATGCTGCTGGTGTTTTGCTGTTTCCACCCTCTACTCAGTGCTCCCTGCAAATCCCCAAATACAATATTTGATTGTGTAGTGTTGATTGGCAGGATCCTGACAGCGTTTTGACTTTTCTTTGGCTTAGTGTAGTGAGCAAGAAATCATGCCTTTGTGTTTCGTCAAACCAAACATGCCAATGCGCTGACCCATTTATCCACCACTCTTTGTTTTTAATAGTAAAGTTTCATTTAGAGTAAATTTAGTATAACAGACAGGTCTATTTTTCGCTAGCAATAATACACATCTCCAAAACAGATTTCACTATTTTATTGTATTTTTAATGTACATGAACTGCTTTTTATTTTAAGACTGCATGCAACATGTTATTGTAGCATTGCACTTGTGTTTGTGAGAGAAAATATGATCCAATTTGTAAAAAAAAAAGAAAAAAGAAAAAAAAAGAAAATTGTAGTTAACAGTGAAATTATTAAAATACTTTCTACTTCTATATATGTGTAATATTGCATGTTCAAACAAGTTTATAATAAATGCGCATAACCGATGCTTGTTGTCATTTTCTTGAAATGGATATCATGTTTATTTGTAAATGTGTATTTTAATAATTATGTTTGTGGAGAGGTTAAAGTAGGGGAAGATATGATTTATTTTGCAGTTTTAATGTTTGGAAAAGATTTTAAAAAAAATAAACACAAGAAAAAAATACTTTCTACTAGAGTTGTTCCGATTCCGATACTAGTATCGGAAATATCTCCGATACCACAACAAATTCTGGCATCGGCATCGGCGAGTACATGAACCCATATACCGATCCGATACCATTTTCTTAAAAAAGACCTAGTTATGACCGCAAGCTTTGCCTAACCGCTGCACGGTTCTTCTTCGCTGCTCAAAATGCATTGAAAACACAGGAAGTTGTGCTGTGTTGCCACAAGCAACCCCTGTTTAGAGCAGCGAAGAAGAAATGAAAACGCGTTAGCAGCCCTTATCTATATATGACTGGATCACTCATCACATTCTAAACTGCCAAAAGACAGTGAAGCCGCTTCTATATTATAGATCAGTGGTTAGCAGTATGTCTCTGTAGTACCGGTAGTTACAGACTCTCGAGTATATTCAGTACCGGCAGCTGCGTTCAGTCGCTTCCGTGTAAGTCAAAGCGCAGGGCTCCAGACAGTAGCCGAATATATACTAGTGTCTGTGAATATTAAACTGCAAAATACTATTTAAATATTACTCCCGCAAAATCTACATCTCTGTGGGTGACTGGCACAGATGCGCGAGAGCTCGCTGTTTTGTAGTCTCTGCTGTGTGTCATGAGGACACGAACGCATAAACCGTCACTTCATGAGAATTTACCGTTTCATTTGAGAATACTGTCATATCATAAACACAGACACTCAAAGATCTTCATGGCAGCCCATTAAAATAAATGTTTGGTTTACATGAGTAAATTGACAATATATAAAGCTACTGTTGTAGCCTACAGTAATAATAATACGTCTCTATAATAATAATAATTATGCCTAGATGGTTGCTTGTTTTTTACTTGTTTTGTTGTAAAGAGATTATCTGATTAATAGATCTTTTTTTTATATTCCTAGACTTATTTGTTGCAGTTTTTTTATACAGTTATATTGTAAAACTTAAATACCTTTTTTAGTTTGCGGTGTTAGATTTTTGGCTGCATATGCATATGCAAGTTCTTTTTTGCATATGAAAATAAATAATACTGTCAAATTCATGTTAGATAATAAAAATACTGTAATAAATACAGTAGTTCACCATGTATTTGTTCATGTTTTATTGAGGGATCTGTCTGAAGCACACCATAAAAAGAATTCTAGCAATTTACACAGGGCTAGTAGTATATACAGCTGTATATACAGATACACACCCAGGTATCGGATCAGTACTCGGTATCGGCCGATACCCTGAGCCCAGGTATCGGAATCGGTATCGGGAAGAGAAAAAGGGTATCGGAACATCTCTACTTTCTACTATCGCTAAATATATAATCAGATATGCAAGCAATCTGCAGATTGATTTCCCTAAAAAAATGCTTATTCTGATAAAAAGTTCTAAAATAAAATACAATAAAATCCCTTATACTGGCACGCTTCTATGAAACAGGTTGATCAGTCTGACACAGTCATTCTAGCTCAACCAAGGGTATGAGTTTGGGGTTTGACTATCTGTTAGTCCAACCAATGAAAGATGATAGTGGTGTTTAAAAACCAGAATTAATTAAAATAATCCAACCCTTTCCAGAGTGCTAACTAATATTGAAAGATTTTGCTCCGTTGGATCAATGATGCCCTTGGAATGATCAGTCTGGTTTACAGATGCCTAGAAAAGCTTGATATCCTGGATTGTACATTTCTTGCATGGTGCTCTATTGCTCTCAGCTCTCCGTGCAGTCTATTAGAGACCAAGAGTAACTCATACTGTCCAGTGAAATAGAATCATGGACAAATAGAATCAGGTGGGAAAGAAAACTAAAATATCATTAGCCCTAATTTGCCCCCATCAGACCTGCATTCTGTCTCTGTCCACAGTATCATCTATCTCTTCTCTTTCTTTCACAGGCCTCATGTGCACCTGCGTCTGGTCGATACCCCCCAGCCATTAGTTGATTTATCATCATTATTGTCTCTTCATAACTGCGGTTTATTTGATGAAGCTTTAGTGTGCCAGGCTTCCAGCTGCTATAACGGCTAACTCTCCTTCAGTGGGACTGTATGTTATATGTAAAAGCAAAGGGTATAAAATGAATGAGAAGGCGGGCAGGGGGAGGGGTGGTAAAGAGGAAAACATCAATCTGTTTAAACCCTTTATGTGACATATGCATAATTCTTTCCTACATTATTTGAGGTGCTTGCTATCTAAGGCCAATTTTATCTGACGGATTCAAACCTGGGGATGGCCTAGTGGTCAGAGAGTTTGACTCTTAACCCTAGGGTTGTGAATTTGGATCTCAGGAGGCAATACCATGACTTAGGTGCCCTTGAGCAAGACACTGAACCCCCGACTGCTCCCAGGGCGCCGCAGCATAAAATAGCTGCCCACTGCTCCGGCTGTCTGTTCACAGTGTGTGTGTGTGTGTGTGTTCACTGCTCTGTGTGTGTGCACTTTGGATGGGTTAAATGCAGAACACGAATTCTGAGTATGAGTCACTAAACTTGGCTGAATGTCACGTCACTTCACTTCTGTGTTAGAGAGGCTTTTTGAGTGAGCAACGATATTTTAGTATTATTTTACTAGTATTTTAAAATAGATTTTTATTTGTGTGATTTCAGATTTAATTAAAATTTTAGTTAGGCATATATTTTTTATTTTATGTGCTTTTGTCAATTGTATTAGTTTTTTTTTTTTACTATTATTATTAATTTTTTTGTTTTGTTTTAATTCACTATATATATATTTTTTACTTATTTCCAGTATTCTTTATTTAGTAAGTTTTACTTCTTTTAGTTAGTATCCAAGACAACATTTCTAATTCATGTTTGAAGTTTTACAACTATTATTTATATTTTATTTCAATGAACAAATATGTTTTTAATAGTTTCATGATAATATCCCTGCATAAGAGTAATTTCTTCGTGAATTATACTCCACTAGCTATGTGCTTTTGATTCACTTTTGATTTTGATTTTCTTGTGACTCAGACTACATTGGATTTGCAATATGTTTTTGATTTGCTTAAGAGATTTGGTGTATCAGACCATACTGGCTGCAGTATTTGTTTGAGTCACTATATGTTTTTGATTCACTTGAAAGATTTGTTCATTAGAGTAATTTGTTTATGACTCAGACTATACTAGGGCTGGGCGATATATCTAACAATATGATCATGCGCATCTAATCGCCATCACCTGCTTATAATTGGAGTGGCATTTAATAGACAGAGCCGTAGATCGCTGACAAGCTACGCCATATCGCGTTCATTATCGCAGATGAATCACCTTCGATAATGAACGAGATATGGCGTAGCTTGTCAGCGATCTACGGCTCTGTCTATTAAATGCCACTCCAATTATAAGCAGGTGATGGCGATTAGATGCGCATGATCATATTGTTAGATATATCGCCCAGCCCTAGTATAGATTTTAGCGGTGATCACGGAAGCAGCTTTACTGATTAGATGCGCATGATCTTATCGTTAGATATATCGCCCAGCCCTATACTATACTGATTGTGCTGTACAGTATGTTTGTGAGTCGGCACGTAGAAGTCTTTTTTTTTTATCTCATCACATTTTTTATTTGTCACTGCAGATTCAGTGATGTTGGAAAGCCAGTTTTGAACCTGCATCATTGAAAGCACCCTGGCAACCACATAACAACAAACTAGAAATCATTCAGAACATCTCAGCAATGATATAACGCACTGGCTGCAAATCACTACACTCTAGCAGTGTAGTGGTGAATTTTGCACAGGTTTTGCATGCAGGACAGTGTGCCTCTCTGCAGAAATGTAGTGTTGGGCAGAATTTTATATAAACCTTTAATAAAACCTATATTGTATGTCCCTTGTCGCAGCTCATAAATGACAAAGTGACATTATAAAAGTCTGTTGTCCTTGTATGTGTGCTTGATCCCACACTATTTTCATTAATGCAATTGTAACATTGTATCAAGGACACTATTTCTGCAGACACTGTGTGTGTGTGTGTGTGTGTGTGTGGATGTCCTCTCTTTATGAGCAGAGTCAGTATCGTAGTCTCAGAGCTTTATTATTAGTTCTGTGTTTGATGTGTCAGCTGTACATTGCAATATCGCTGGATGACTTTCATAAAGCTATAATCCATTATATTTAATATATTATTCGTTCTTGCTGGTGAATGCAGTGACAGTCTGTCATAAAAAACAGAGAGAGTTAACCAATAAAGGGGGAAAAAAGAGATCTCGATATCTTCGATATCTCAGTTGCTTTGCCTAGACAGCGATGAGATTAGTAGTAAAGAAAAGAGTGATTTTGTGCTTGTTTATTGTAATGTCCATGATACTTTTATTGCGTTATGATGGAATTCTGGAATGCAAGGATTCACAAATTAGATTTTTTGGGCTACAACCAAGTAAAACGCCTCAGTTTGACTATGGTTAGCACTTTTTCATTGGATTACTGTACAAATATCACGTCCCCAATAATATTCACGATTCAAGCTGATGAGTTTTATGTGTCCTTACACTTTCCTTCCAATGTCCCTGATCACAGACTGCTTTAATTTATTGGAAAGGATGTGTAGATCTGGAATGACACACAAACCATCATATAAACTTGCGTTTTTTCTCCTGTAGTGTGCAAGTTGCATCGAAATGTCACCTGTTAAAAACAAGTTAAAGTTTCATGCTAATTTTATGCTAATGCCGCTCTCCCCCTCCCCCCATACCAGTGTGTAATTGGTCCACGGCAGACGTTATGTAAATATTTTCTTTTATTTTTGATGCGTGTCATAATGGGGTGGAGATTAATGGAGTTTACTCGAAGTGTCGCATGGTTTCAGCCTCAGACTGTCAACAGTGCACGGGGAGTGTGACAAGGGAAAGTGGATCTCGTACGCTAATGACATGTTGCACGCCAGCGAGTCACGCATTCGCACGGCGCCAGTCTAACAGCTAAAACCCACTGCCCGAGCATGCTAGGCTGCATTTACACTTACAGTTACTGTCTGTGAGCATATTGAACGATGGGGTTTCAGTATTTTTGAAACCACTGCCATAAAATTGAAAAAAAGGAGAATTTGTCCTGGCCTGCCCTGAAACATAACAAATAAGAAAGTATAAAAAAAAAAAAAAAAAAAAAAAAAAAAAAAAAAAAAACATTGGTATCGATAAATGAAAATGTAAATTTGAAGGAAAAAAAAAAAAAAACTTTACAGATATTATAATTATAATAATTGTATTGTATTTTTAATGTTTTATTTTAAATCCAAGATAAACAGGAGGTATTTCTGATGAAAAGAAAAAGGGAACAAATACATACATTTAAGCTGACAAAACAGCCTCAATTATTTCAGTCTGAAGTCATCATATTCAGCAATATTAAATGCATGAAACTTATAATAATTTAAAGTTTGTGACTTAAAATTGCTCTTACTTTTGTAATCTTGTGAATAAGTTTTATATATGTATCATATAAATCTAATTTACAATATTTACTATACACAACACATATGAAATATTATAATAATAACCATAATAATCTAATTTTGTATTAATAATATCATATTAATTTATTAATACACATACTACACACTAATTTGCAGAGACATTTTTAGGTCTTGTGTGTTGTGAAGTGTTGTCAATTTAGGCCAGGACTACCTGTTTGCAGAACAGTGTCAGCTGGGGAATGTTTGGGAAGTCTGTGTGGTAGTGGAGCAGAAATGACATGCTTCAGCTTTAACGAACGCTATTAATGAAAAAATTCTTTGACTTCTCTGTGTGTGACTGCATTAGTTGTCAGGCAGTTGACCAGTGAGATTAGGCAACAGCAGTACGGTGTAAAATGCATGCCAGCACACACACTCTCGTGCCCAGAGACTTCAGAGGTCCACAGGGGGAGATCTTCATTTGTATGTGCGGGACTTGATTAGTCTTGCCTGTCAGGCTAATGATAGATCAGGGCAAATGTGCCCGCAACTCAACTCCTAATGGAACTCTACCATCCCCCCTGCTGGCCCTGGAAGCATTTTACTCGATCAACTCTGGCCCCTGGAGTGTGGAAACACACAAACATACACCAAACACACATGCTGACACTGATCATAACCTACAAAGCTCAGCCTGGCACCCCATGACCTCTGTTATGCTCTGAAAAACACACACAACCTTCGTTCTGCCTCAGTGGTCCAGCCTTGCCCTGTTTGCCACAGGGTATCGATGTTCTTGATGCCAGCTGATGAACCACTAAAGAGCAAGCTGCTGTGGAAGTATATCACCTGCCTTTTGTTTTTCCACTTTATTTTTTCATTTCACTGCTCAAGTGTTTTCAAGGACGCTGATGTGAGTGTGTGTGTGGAGTTGCGATGAATGCTCTGGACAGTTGACCCTACGGTTGTTTGTCCTGAACCTGCACTGCGTGTGGATCCGGTGCTGCTGTTCTGCTTTCTGCAAGGTTGGTGTGTCCTTTGTATCTACGTAGTTTGTGCCACTAAAAGTGCTTTCTAAGGTGAGCACTAGTGCTGTTGGTATTGCTCAGAGTTGGTGTTATAAACAAAAACTTCTAACTCCAAATATTAAATCTCACCATGTAACTCATCTCACATCATTTTAATAGAGATAATAGGCCTCCTCTACATACCATTGGTCATTTTTTTATTTTACATTTATTTTAATAATTGCTATTATTAATATAATTATTTTGTATAATTATAATTATTTTTTTGCTAGAATATAAAGTACTTAATTTAGGTTTGTTATTGTTTTTAATCATTAATTATTAATAATAAAATTAAACCGTGCATACTGTGTAATTTTAAATATATTTAAAAAAAATATATGTTCATTGAAATATATATATTTATATATTTTTTCATTTAAAGTTCATTTGAATATTTTAATATAATTTATTTTTATTTATTTTTAACATTTCATTTATTTAAAGGATCACTGTGGGGTTTAAGAGTAGGATAAGGAGAAATCATTATTAGCTCAGTATAACAAATATAGACATCAGTAGAAAATCCCTACCATAACAGAAAAACAAACACGTTTGTGTGTGTGTGTGTGTTTGACCCACAGTGATGAGAAGCTCAGGTAATACTGAGGATATCAAGTTAGGAATCAGTGCTGAGAAGAGCTTAATTGCTTCTTGACTATCAGCAGAAAGTGTATGTGAATGTGTGCATTTTTGTGTGTGTTTAAATCATCTGGCGTAAAAGTCACAAGCACTAGTTTCTCTGCTCAGTAATGAGTAACACCACAGGAGAAGCCTTTGAGAAGCCCGCTGACATACACACACACACACACACACACACACACACACACAAACACACACACGTTGGTTCCATCAGGGTGCTCTGAAGCTGTAATATGCAGGGAGATGTGACTGGTGGCAGAGTGCAGTTGAGGGAACGACAATTTGCATTCTTAACCTATTTGTTCTCATTAAGTCTCTCTCTCTCTGTCTGTCTGATTTGTCTCTCTGGGCCCCTAAGCTGCAAATAACACGTAAGGCTGCACCTTCGGCCCACCACGGTGAGACTATCAGCACTTTAATGAATAAATAAATTAATAAAGCTTCCTTAATGGTTGGATGCCCAAAAGGCTGTGAGAGATGAACAAAGACAAGTGACAAATGACATTTCCTTTCATCCTTGGGTCCCTGTGTGAGTGTTACCTGCATTATGAATAATTTTTCTCTGGGTTTTTATGCAGTCTGTCCAGTTCTGAATATTTAATACACCAATCTAACTGAGCAAAGGATGGCTATGCTTACAGGAGAGTTATTTCTCTTTGAAATGCCGAAATGCTTTGAAACAGTTGCATGGATGCTGGCACATGTTCATATGTAGGGCCCTATGAAATATGTTTAATTTTTCTTAAATTTCCAATTTTAAATTTTTTTTTTTATTCCATATTCCATTTTTTCTGTTAAAATTTTTCTGGATTCTATTTTTTTCAGTATGAATTTTTATCATCTCCTTTTTAATATTTAAATTCAATTTTATTAATCAGAAATCATGTATAATTAATTACAATTATGAAACCTATACATTTTCACATTAGTTTATTAAAAGTTGGAAAAAAAAAATTAGGGCCTTAATGTTTAGGGCCTTATTAAATATATAATTTTGTTCTCACCATATTTTTATTGTTACAAAATTGTGTGTTTTAGCATGTATAATTATTTGAATGCATACATCTTAATTTGTTGATTTTTTTTCTTTTTCTTATTTAATAATTAATTTCTTTTAAAAAATTATCTCAGAAATTCTGCGTTGTTTATTTAACATTTTCTGGTTCTCAAATGAAGGGATGAAACATTAATTACATTTTTCTTTTAATTATTGAAAATTAAGCAAACTTATTTTTTATTTTTTGTGGAAAACAATTTATTATTAAAATTAAAACATGGAAGAAATTTTGTGTGATTATTCCTTAAAAAATTATGTTTGTTTCATTTTAGTAGTAGTAGGCTATGCACATTCTACTGTAAATAGTAATAGGTATGGAGTGAGTTTTGGTTCTTTATTACATGCGAGAAAATAAAAGATCTGAGAGAAAAAAAAAAGTTTGAGAGAAAAAGTTATCACACTGATAGCAAAAAAACATTTCATGAGAGAAAAAAGAATATTTGAGAGAAAAAGTTTTCATGCCAATAGCAAAAAATAATAATATTTGAGACTAAAAAAAGTTTTGAGAGAAAGTATTTTCTCATAGAACATAAAAAAAATATACATTTGAAATTTTTAAAATTATTTCTGAGAAAAAAAATCTCTCTCAAAATACTTAGAAAAAAACTCTCAAATATATATGTTTTGCTATCAGTGTGAAAATATTTTCTCTAAAAAAAAAAGTGTTTCTCTCGAAACGCTTTTCTTTGCTCTTGATGCAATTTCTTGCTCTCGTGTCAGGATTTTGCTTTCACTGTGAGAATTGTGTCATGGGCGGGGCCACGTTCCTATTGGCCAGTCGGGTGAGCATCGTCTTGTCTTGGGAGTCGAACTGAATCATTACACCATTGTTCGGTTCACCTGCATAGATGCCGCCTCTGCCTTATGGATAGTTAAGTTGAGCAGTGAGCACGGACACTCCAATGTTTGGGTAAGATGATGACACACAGCTGGCTGAGCAAGTTCAGTATCACTGAAGATTAAACATTAAAAAATAGCACTCATATTCATGAATGAACGTGTATTATATTATTTGCTTGCTAATCGCTAGTAAAGCTAACCAGCCATCATGCTAGGTAAACTTGCAAACTCACCTGGTTTATACTATGTTTAAATCAAATGCCAAATTAATGTTTTGATTTAGATAGTTTCACGCCTTATTTAGTGAGTAGTGAGCTAGTTTCTACCTTTGCACTTGCTAGCCTCAAAGCACCTGAAGAGTAACTGCTTGTTCTTACAACCTCCCGTACAACTTTCAACTAACGCTAGTATGCATGGAAGGTGGCAACCCTACAACTAGCTAACGTTAGACAGTGATTGACATACCGTTTGAAAGATTTAAAAGAAAAAATAATTACCATGACAGTACAGGCACAAACATATTTGTGGGTTGCTAATGTAAGAGTTAGTCCTAGACCTGCAATTTACCTTGTCAGCTCTACACCTCAGCTAGATGGTAAAAAATATTTAGAATAAGCCCCGTGTAGCTGAGTTTGTGAGCTATCCATGCAGTGTAGCTAAACATGTGCAACAACCATACAAAGACTATTTTAAACAAAACTAGGTGGGACACTTTCAAACGGTATATCAATCACTGCTCACTACTCACTAAATAAGGCGTGAAACTATCTAAATCAAAACATTAATTTGGCATTTGATTTAAACATAGTATAAACCAGGTGAGTTTGCAAGTTTACCTAGCATGATGGCTGGTTAGCTTTACTAGCAATTAGCAAGCACATAATATAATACACGTTCATTCATGAATATGAGTGCTATTTTTTAATGTTTAATCTTCAGTGATACTGAACTTGCTCAGCCAGCTGTGTGTCATCATCTTACCCAAACATTGGAGTGTCCGTGCTCACTGCTCAACTTAACTATCCATAAGGCAGAGGCGGCATCTATGCAGGTGAACCGAACAATGGTGTTATGAATCAGTTCGACTCCCAAGACAAGACGATGCTCACCCGACTGGCCAATAGGAACGTTGCCCCGCCCATGACACAATTCTCACAGTGAAAGCAAAATCCTGACACGAGAGCAAGAAATTGCATCAAGAGCAAAGAAAAGCGTTTCGAGAGAAACACTTTTTTTTTTTGAGAAAATATTTTCACACTGATAGCAAAAAATATATATTTGAGAGTTTTTTTCAAAGTATTTTGAGAGAGATTTTTTTTCTCAGAAATAATTTTTAAAATTTCAAATGTATATTTTTTATGTTCTATGAGAAAATACTTTCTCTCAAAACTTTTTTTAGTCTCAAATATTATTATTTTTTGCTATTGGCATGAAAACTTTTTCTCTCAAATATTCTTTTTTCTCTCATGAAATGTTTTTTTGCTATCAGTGTGATAACTTTTTCTCTCAAACTTTTTTTTCTCTCAGATCTTTTATTTTCTCGCATGTAATAAAGACACATTTCTAACTCCATAAATAGGTACAATGTCTTCAAATCAAACAGGACTTTTATTTTGACGGGTTGCCGTGAATACTTTTACAGGTGTGTGTATGTGATATGACGGTAGTTTTACTCAAATCAAATGGTCAAATGCTCATGAAGTGAGTGTCAGAGCAGTTCTGGAGATGTTGTTCACATCTGTCTATCTATTGTTCTATCTTCAGAAATAATGGTAGATCTGTTTTAGTACCTCATTTGAATATCCCATCATGCACTACTATCCCAGCTCTATAAGGAAACTCCTCTATGCTATGAATAAGGGTTCCCTGTAAATGCCTGTGACAAAATCGTGATGAAGCTGCACTGGATTACACTATAAAATCTCAAACAGGAAATGGCTCTTTGTCGCCCTCTATCTTAGACTTTATAATAGAAATGTTTGAGTCTATCTTTTCCTCTACTCTGACAACCATTTGAGAATTCACCTTAGACCTCTCTCTTAACACAGGCAGTAAAATAGGATTCCACAAAACTGTGAACTTATTCTCTGACTCCTTATGGTCACCCTCCCAAGCACTTTTTCACATTTTTCCTGTGTTTTCTCTCAGGGCGGTCAGATCACTTTTCTAATATTCTATTCCTCTCACTGTATATGGTTATACTATTCGGGCTAATTGCCTCGTAGCTCAGCTACAAAAAGGCCTCCAGTGTCGATTGTTAGCTCTATCACGCAGAGAAAAGGCTAGGATACATTAGCATTTAAATTAGTTGGAGACGAATGCTAATAGAGAGGAGTGACACTGGCGGTCAAAGAAGATACAATCTGTAGCACACTTTAAGAAGTACCTTTCAAATGCGCACACTGGTTTGTGATATTTTCATCAGCATTTTATTCACATTTCTTCTGAGAATTAGCATGCTAATTGTTAATATGTTGATGTTAATGGTGTTATATCATTATTATAGTTAATGAACTAAATTTCATTGCTGTTTGATTGTGGAATTACCGCATGTAGCTGTTCTTTTAATGCCTTTTAAGAACATGATTGACTGTTTATTGTAAGAATGCTATAGTTTAAGGAATTATATCTAAAAATGAAAAGTGTACTGAACAGAGTATTCAACCTTAAGTGAGATTCCACATTTGTATTAATTTATTAATTTTTATAACTAATTAAATTGTCTGTCACAAATCCTATCAATTAATAATAAATAAAAACACACATATGCAGTGTACCACACTCAAGATATATATGTATCATATGTTATTTTGTATGTATGTGCATGTTTTTATTTATCATTAATATGTAATATTTATTTATAATTTATATATTATTTTTTGGGAATTTCACTAGTTAAATTTAAATATATATTTTCTCTATAAATGCTAATTATTATTATTATTATTTTAATGCACAAGTGCAAGTTTATTTAAATATTTTTTTTATATTTCTTTGTAACTGGCAGAAGGCAGTTGGTGCGTCTTACGGACCCTAAAAACAGCCGTGTAAGGTGTAATGTCCGTGGCTACACACACATTTTGCCACACTCATACTTTGAGGCCGTTAATGTCCATATGGTGAAACGCAGCTGGTTCAAATGTGTATGTGTGTGTAGTAGTGCAAAGGATACTCAGCCTCTCTTCTCTTGGGGTGAAATTGCTGTCTTTGTCCTTGTGGGTAAAAGCTCTTTGCGAACCTCCTCATTTATTACCTGCTCACAGGTGCAAATGGAGCAAATCGCTGCCGTCTATCAGACTGTGGGTGGCATTGGAGTGTCCTGCTGCGTTACTGGCCATTCTTTACCCACACACATGCTTGACATGGGGGAATGGTTTGTCATAAAAAGCTCTTGTATGTTAATGTGTAGGTCTAATGCTGGAGGAGGTAATGGTTGGAAAAAAAAACAGCTGGACGTGACTGCTGAATTCAGGAGGACGAGGCCTTGCACCCACCCCTACCAGAACATACTGCTTAATGAGGCATCACAACTCTGATCAACATACACACACACACACACACACTGCTATTGGTGTAGACAAGGTTTGGAGGAGCACAGCAGCTCAAATGAACCCAGAAATTAAGCGTGTGACCTTGAATATACAATTTGTTTGGTGTTTAAAAGCTTCCTCTTTACGATCCGCAGGGGAATGAGATACTTCTCCTGGTCTAATGCTAGCAGGGACCAGTGAAGACCACAGAAATCTGATCCTATGGTTGTGTTTCTTTTGTCATGTAAAAAAGAATTCGATACTGAACACTGAATCTTTAAATGCTGTCAACACAACAAGGGCTGCTGGAGTTTGTTTCTGGAACTTTCACACAGTGTCAAACAAAAACTTATTTCAGGGACAGTCTTTCTTTTTTCCTTTCTTCCATCCATCCGTCTGTACATCCGTTCATCCATCAATCCAGACTGAATAGAATCGACACTGAAGAATCACTGTTTTCTTAATCTTTTTCTCAAGTCATCATCATCCAGATGACTTCTTTTCTGCCATAATAATGAATGATGATGAATACTAAGCAAGTGTTTTTCAAATCAACAAAAGCTGTATTTCTGTTGCTTTATAGTCAAATAAAGTTGAAAGAAAGACACCTGTTTAACTGATCATACAAATTAACTTTGATCTCTGGGCAGTAAAGCCCATTATTTACTTGAAGGACATGCAAACATCACAGTGATAATATCATTTCTTTTCACATGTATGTGTATGATTCTTATTTATTCAGCTCTCGTCTTTTTGAAGTTGACTAGTGGGTGATTTCAGCAGATTGACTGACATTACTGGATGTTGTACATCTTCACTGCATTCAGTAACATTTGCTGAAGTGAAGGACGGCTGCTTGCTAGTTTAAAAGTATGAACTGTAAAACATGAAAGTGCGAGAGAGACAGAAATAATTTCATGTTCTTGGGCCATTAGAGGCATTGCAGGTGCTTCCTGTCAAACACATACATTTGTGCAGATCTTACTGGCTTGACACAGCCTAGACAGCGAAGGATATCTCTTTCCTGGAGGTGTAGTTTTGTTCAGATTGAGCTGCGGGTTCGTGTGTGTGTGTGTTTCTGTGTGTATGTCTGTCAATGCTGAACCCTAAAACTGCTGACAGCACTTTGAGGTCACAAGGGCCAATGAAATGAACTGAACTGAACCGATCCAATGTTTCCTGCCAACACACTTACATTCTTCAGCTGCCAGTCAATCTTTCAGCTCAATAGACCCAAGCAAAGGAACAAAAGAGAGAAAAAAGGGCGAATTCACTCATTTTTATTGGAATTTTAGAGCAGAAACCTTTTGAGCAAACTACTAGTGATAAAAATTAGAGATGCACTGTATGTTAGGCAACTGAAATTATTCGGCTGAAAATAGCAAAATAATAGCCAAATAAGGGAAAAGACTGAACAAATTGTACCAAAGAATGATATGACATGATCAAATTTGCTCTTTAATTCAACACACATGACAGCAGTGTGAAAGTATTTAAAACTGTAGGAGAAAGACGCAGAAATCATTACAAGCACTGACAGCGAGAGACAGTTTAGTACTGCATCACATGTCTTCGATGAGAAGAGGAAGGGGTGATTGTTGCTTCTTACAGTATGATGACTGAAATCTCGAAATGGTCTTAAACAATTAGTAAATAAACTGCAGAATGTTATATTTTCTAATACACGCACGCATTGCATGTATTCTGACAGCGCTGCACAAACTCCAAAAGAGCAAGGAAAATCTGCGCTCCTCAGTTGATCAGTCACATTTTAATGCATTTTTACAAGGCATGCGACAATGTGATATGTACGACGTATTTGTAATGAGACTCATTTATAAATCTGCTGTTGTCAACAAAAACCAGCATTGAGGTCATCCTGCACATTTCCGCCAAAATAAAAGCAAGAACTCTATCTACATTCACTATTGTTAAATGTAAAATGGCCAACACAGACATTATACTAGCAATAAAGTAAATGCTAGAGCCACGTAAATGTGTGTGTGTGTGTGGGTGAGTGTGTGTGTGTGTTTATGTATTTGTGTGTGCCAGTTTATTCCCATTAATTTTTTCAATCAACTAGCGGTTTGCTCAAGCAAGGGATCTTAAGAAGGCGTATCGAAGGCTGTATGTTCAGCTACATTTTCAGATATCCCAACCATACAGTTTAATGCACAACAAGCCAACCCTTAAATGGGACGGATATTTCCCTGTCAGCTCCTATATCTCAAGAACACCTCAGACATCCGCAGTCATTTGGGTAATAAATCTCAGAAAGGCAGGCTGAACTGAAAACTAAATCACCCATAATGCCTTTCTCTGGAGTGGCCAAGCATTAGGTTTCAACATATAAGAATCAAAGCACAATTACGACACATTTAGACACATTTTATAAGAGATATGATTTTTTTTAACTCTTAAAGTAGTAGGCTACTTTATTAAAACTATATGAAAACCTGCAAGTGTGTGCACTTACTTGGCAGACGGACAGCATAAAGACCCGCAGTGGGAATAAAATGTGGTTCTGCGAGCACGTCAAAGGAAAAAAAACGGTCTACTGGCCCAAAAGACGCAGATGTTCAAGAAAAAAATGACAGGAAAGATGAATGGCTCCATCAATCTACTATTCAAAAAGTTCTTCTTTCTGACACCTTACAGATATAAAAGAGAGAAATAACTCACAAATGCCCAGCACTGTTATCCTAGAACAACCATCATCTGAAGGAGATCTTCAGAACATGCAGGGAAGTATTACAGCTCGTCTTCCTCACAGCGAGACACAATTAAGAACATTTTAACTAGATTTTTTTTCATTTTTAGTAGTTTTAAGGTAGTTGGTTTGAAATATAGTTCAAAGTTTATCTTCCGTCACATTGTTTCTTTTTGGCTATTGCTAAAAATATACCCCAGCGACTTAAGACTGGTTTTGTGCTCCAGGGTCCAGAGTGTATATATATATATATATATATATATATATATATATATATATATATATATATATATATATACATATGTATATATATATATATATACATATGTATACACACACACACACAGAGAGAGACATATATATGTATATGCATGTGCATCATATGTGTGTATAAACCCTATAATTTCAAAAAAGTCTCTTATACTCACTAATGCAGCATTTATTTGATCAAAAATATAATAAAAAGTAAATTGTGAAATATTATTACAATTTAAAATAATTGTTTTGCATTTCAATTAGGGCCGGGACTCGATTAAAAAAATAATCTAATTAATTAGAGGCTTTGTAATTAATTAATCGAAATTAATCGCATTTTAATCGCATATAAATATTTGACCTGAGAACAGTGATACGTTTTTTTTTTTTTCACATGGATTTATAGTATACCATTGAATAATGACTGAATACATAAGCTTAAGCAACAAAATATTGTTTATTTTTGTTCAACCAAGTCTAGCAGACCAGTGCAACTGCATATTTAGAAACAATTTAGAAATAGTACATTTCAGAAATTCAGGAAGCTTATAGGTGCTGGAACCTTCTGTAAAGAGTTTTTTAAGTAAAACACAATACTGTCAATTACATTCAGAACATTGGAAACACTGACTATTAGAAAACATCTCTCTGTTGCTTCAGAGGCCATAACATACTAAGTCCAACTCTCAATAACCTTGGCCAAAACAATAAAGATTTCAACATAAACTGTTGCACCAACAAAATAATACATAGTTCAACATAAAGTGTAAAGTCCACGCTAGCTGCTATATGTTTTGCGTTGAGGTGATACTTGAGGCTCGATGTGCGCTGCGGTGATATGCGAACGCTAGTTGGTGCTCCAGTATAATCGGTCCGCCGAAACTCATCCAGTGAGAAACGTTCCGTCTAATTCTAGGATCTAATTTTGGACATGATTCCTATAACACAATTATGATATATTTAACAAATAAATGATTGTCAGGACAATATCAAGCAAGAAAATTTGATTATATCAATACTAGTCATGACTATGTATCCTATAGTTATCAAAAGACATACACAATAAGTGATTATACATGATAGTCAAATGTGTGGGTTACACATAAATGAATATGGAGTTAAGCAATGGAACGATTCATTTATAAGTCTTTTTGAGTTCATTCTGGTCCATATATAATGTACAACAAGCAGTTCCTTTGCCATTCTCTGGCAAAGGGACTTTTCTGTGAAGACAAAGGTTTAAAGCCCTTCCCCCTTAGGAATTTCAGTCTGGTTTCACTGGCTGGGGTGGGGTGGGGAGGGTGGTGGGGGGAAGTCAATGCAAGTATTTAACTTGATCTCCTGGGTTTACATGTGATGTCCAGCGTTGCATTCTAATCACGAACAATAAATTTGACAATCTCTTCTTCGAATTAAAATTGTCAATAATTGTTATATTGGTGTTAATGTTGAAAGCTGTTGTGTGAACAAGTTGGTTGGTTGGTTATCTTGCTTGGTTCTTGTGGCACTAGAACTGATTTATGACTTCCTGAGGAGTTTGGCTCTCGTTTCAATGCACACAGCTCTGATAGACTCTTTGATTTGTCTGGTTTGACTCATTTCTGCTACAATGAGTTTTTGTTTTTGTGTTGCTAAGTTGGCATTTTACTTGAATGAAGTACTAATCACATGATGACGAGTTGCTTAACAGCTGTACGTATCTAAACTGCTAATTAATTTGGTTTCTATTTGCCATGTAATTAATTGCTTGTTTGGCAACGAGTCTAGTACCACGTAGTGGTCTCACGTAGTACCGCAAGGTCATTTACAACTGAAGGTGAAAGCGTATATTCTCTGTCTAGGCTTGGTTTGCACTTCATATTCAGTACACCTCATGGACTGATGCCATTCAGATAGACGTGGATGCTTGTGACCTCAATTAAGTTTTTGTTTGGAGGCAATAATGCTTAGCATGCATCATCTGTCTGTGTGCATGTGTCATACCTGTCCAAACCCATAAACCCACTGCTAAGTGTTTATAGGAAGTCTGCAGCCTATAGCAATGGCTTAGTGCCCCTTCACTCTCTCCAAGCAAAGCATGTCCACTTTTATTCTCCACTTGGGGCTTGATGAACCCAGGTGTGCGTGTGTACAAACCTGATTCCAAAAACGTTGGGACACTGTTAGGGCTGTCACTTTTGTGAAAAAATCATTTTCGATTTTTAAGACGTTCATTGTTCAGTGTTCATTGTAACAGCAAATGGCACGGTGGATTGTGTTCACCGACAGTGTTCTCTTGAAGTATTCATGAGCCCATGTTGTGATTTCCATTACAGTAGCATTCCTGTATGTGATCCAGTGCCGTCTAAGGTCCCGAAGATCTTGGGCATCCATTATGGTTTTTTGGGCTTTGAACCTTACGCGCAGAGATTGCTCCAGATTCTCTGAACCATTGGATGATATTATGCACTGTAGATGACTTCAAACTCTTTGCAAATTTTTCTCTGAGAAACTCCTTTCTGATAGCCACTATTTTTCACTGCAGCATTGGGGGAATTGGTGATCCTCTGCCCTTCTTGACTTCTGAGAGACACTGCCACTCTGAGAGGCTCTTTTTATGCCCAGTCTTGTTGCCAATTGACCTAATAAGTTGCAAATTGGTCCTCCAGCTGTTCCTTAAATGTACATTTAACTTTTCCAGCCTTATTGCTATCTGTCCCAACTTTTTTGGAATGTGTAGCTCTCATGAAATCTAAAATGAACCAATAGTTGCCATGACATTTCAAAATGTTTCACTTTGAGCATTTGATATGTTATCTATATTCTACTGTGAATAAAATATACGTTTATGAGATTTGTAAAATATTCCATTTCTTTTTTACTCACAATTTGTACAGTGTCCCAACTTTTTTGGAATCGGGTTTGCATATGTGCGTGCACTTAATGATCTCCATCCCACATCCCAGCTATTGGCTTCCTCTGCCTGTCAAAGTGACCGTCAGAGTGTCAGAGGTCTGTCCATTTTCAATTTAACTTTTAAATTTGATGGTGTCCCAAATAATGAGTATAATCCAGCAGCAGCAGCCCACAGCCAGCTAGAAACCATCCCACAATGATTTCACTAAAGTGAAGCGCTAATAGAGCGGAGCCATTTCCATAGAGATCAGCGGGATTGGTTCTGGATCCGTTTTCAGCATTTGGCTGAGATTATGAATCTGTGGGTTGGAGAAATCTGCTGTCTGAACAGGTGCTCTGTGTGGTGAGGAAGGTAGGAGTGCTGAAAAGAGTGAATAAAAGAAAGAGTACTGCACTGACACTGCCATCGGGAAAGAGACTAAGAATTCCAATGTGTAAAACTAATAGACTGAAGCTTTCATTTGTTCCTGCCTCTACAAAAAATAATGCTCATATGACGTATTAGCATTTTGTGTTTTGCACTGTATGCATTTTACATCTCAGAGTTATACATTGTTGTATAATTTTTTTTTTTTTTTTTTTTATCATTATTGTCTTTTCAGAACAACACTTTAGCACTTTGCTCAAGACAAATTTCCCTTCAGGGACAAATAAAGTTTATCCTTATCCTATCCTCTTATGCTCATTAATTCAGCAAAACAGAAATATTGTGAAATATTATAATTTAAAATAACTGTTTTCTAATCTAAAATAAAATGTCACTAGGCAATGTTTTTGCTCAGAAAGTTCTCTAATGGATGTTTTTAAAAATGTTTCAATAGAAATAATGTAATCTATATATTGTGTTACTACTATTTTTCACTTCAAAAAAACATTTTATTGTATGATATTTATATGAAATTCTTATATTATATTATATTATATTATATTATATTATATTATATTATACAGTAGATTTATCCCTACCCATAAATTATGATTAACATTTTCAGTTTGAAAGTATAATTTTTTTAAATAAATGTAAATAAAATTGTATTACTTTGAATCAATGTCTGTCATTAGTAAAGTTCTGCACGTCCTTAACTCCATGCCTGTGTGTTTATTTTGATGATGCCTTTATCTACCGAAATAAGTTTTATTCTTAACTTTGTTTAACATATTTTTCCATATCTAAATCCATTCCCCAGAATTCCAGTTTTCCTCCATTATCAGCACTGAAAATGTGCGAAAGAATTCCATGTGGACCTAAAGTTGTGCTGACAGTGATAGTACTATTTACCTAACCGTGTGTTTGGGTGTGTGCGTCTCAGTTTATATGGGTGAAGTAATAAAATGTCATATCAGCAGAGCTTGGCTAAACGGCAAGAAATCAGAACGTCTGCTAAATATTTATGACAGGTTACAGGAGCAAGGAGCCTTGTGTGTGTATGTGTGTTTTCTGGTCCCTGCGCAAAATTTGCCATCACATGCCACCGATCTAGATGATAATGAACCGTTTGCATGCACGTCATATTCTGAAGGTCACACACACAGGACCTGACAGTAAATGAAGGACAGGTGAAGAGTCTATCTATCTAGTTAATATATACATGACTTTGACAGCGACCCAGTCCATTTAGAATATCCAGTGGCAGATCATTCCAGAGAGTGACATTCAGAATGTGTGTTTGTGTGTGTGTAAGGGGCAGTGGAGTACTG
Source organism: Carassius auratus (assembly GCF_003368295.1). Taxonomy (NCBI): domain Eukaryota; kingdom Metazoa; phylum Chordata; class Actinopteri; order Cypriniformes; family Cyprinidae; genus Carassius; species Carassius auratus. Next base: position 73,955 of record NW_020525247.1, on the reverse strand, counting down.
TAAGATTAGATGCTTTGCTTGACTGGCAATCCTCCCATAATATATAATAATTACATGGATCATTGCTTTCCCACCTCAGAGAGAAAGAGAGAGCGAGAGATGGCCAAATGAATTCAATTTCATCTGAGCTCCTCCATGCTGATGAGGAGAACGGCCTTATGGGATGTGGTGAGGATGACAGCACGCCTTACTGTTCTCGTTTCACTAATCACTCCATCCAGCACTTCTCTATCATCCGACTGTCCTCTTCTCCTCTCCTTCGCGCACCCATCTGTCTCTGAGTAATTCATGCCTCCAAGTTTGGACTGAAGTTATTGAAGCCTTGCTTCATGCAGATCTTTCTGATAAATTCAGCTTCTCTTTTTGACGCTCTTTCTTCAGTCTGACTGGCATCTTTCTTCAGGCCTTAAAGGGACAGATCATCTAAATCACTTTTTTACTTTCAGCCTGGATCAAAATCTATTAGGCTGTCTTCACAGGCTGCATGAAGTTTTGTGTGTACCTGCTTCTGTCCTGCTTGTTTCGCTACAGATGGCTCTTATGAACCAGGTATTTAAATAAATCATTCAAACAGACCTGTTTGATGAATACTTTAGTGAATAAACTGATTCAGTACCTGTTTTCAGTGATGTTCATCTTGAAATAAAACACTTAAAGTTTGTGAAACTATATGTATCCACATATATACATCAAGAAATTAATACTTTTATTCAGCAAAGATGCATCAAATTGAACAAAAGTGACAGTAAAGACATTTTATAATGTCACAAAAGGTGTTCTTTAAATTTTTTATTGTTGTTCTTAGAAGTTAAAAATGCTCTTCTTTTCAACTTTGTATTTATCAAATAATCCTGAGAACTAAAATATTAAGCAACAAAGCTGTTTTCAACATTGATAATAATAGAAATGATTCTTAAGCATCAAATTTAGTATATTTTAATGATTTCTGAAACATCATGAGACTACTAGAGTAATGTTGCCGAAAATTCAGGTTTGAATCACAAAAGTAAATTAAATTTATAAATTTATTCAAATAGAAAATGTCTTAAATTGGAGTGATATTTCACAGTATTTCTGTTTTTACTGTGTTTTTGATCAAATAAATGTAGCCTTTCAAATTCAATATTAAACAATGTGAACATTGTTCCACAGAATAAAAACAAATAGTACAGGTTTGAAGCAGCACAAGGATTAGTAAATGAATCCACATGATTTCTTAGATCAGTCTGTACATCTTTAATTCATTTCTGGGTCTTTTCCTGCCTTACTCTTCTCACCGCAGGACCACATGACTCCCTCTGCAGGCTACGATAAGGGTGAAAGGAGGGAGTTGACAGAAGGGAGAGCGGGGCTAAGATAGGAAGAGAAGGGGGCTGAGTGGGCATCCCTGTGGGGCACACGGAGCAGTAGATGGACCTGTAATGAGCACCTGAGAGAGCGTGAGAGAAAGACAAAAAAGAGTGGGAGTTTAGCTTGAAAAATATTGCAATGCTCAAGTAAGGACCAGCTCAGAAATGTGCTGATGTTTCTTCCAAACTCATCCGCGCGAAAACAAGTTGACGTTAACTATTTCTCATTATTATTTTTGGTGTTCATACAGTACTGTTAATGTAGGGGTTTAATTATTACTTTAACATATAAAAGCCATTGCATACACACACTCGCACACAGATACACAATTTAATCACAGTGCCGAGGACCTGACGCGGCTGAGATTTGAGCAAGCGGCGTTGGACTAGAATACTGACAACCAACCACAGCCACAGAAGAGTAAACAAACTCACACACACATACAAATAGCCTTGTAGAATACTAATACACACACACCACTCCCACCAGAGGCCACTGGGTGCTAAATTAGATTGGCAATTGAAATATGTTTTTCTATGCTAATTTCCTGCGTCTGTTTCCCTCTGAAAGATTTTCATTAGCCACTCTTGCTAACACCTCATTTGAGGCTTACCGACAACTTTTAAAGAAGTAAATGAGAATGCGTTTCCATTTTACTTGCATATTTGCATAAATAAGTGTCAAATTGACAATCAAATGCACATGCATGAATGTTTTATTCAGTTTTTTAGCTAGGTAGATGCTAGCTAGACAATGTGACTTCTAGACTGTCAAATATCTGTTGCATCTGCTGCTTTCTATCTGATATTTAAAGGAATAGACCACTCATTATTAAAAATGTTATTATATACTTGATAATTTATTTATTAGTTACATTATTATTATTATTATTATCATTATTATTATTATTATTATTATTAATAGTACATATAAAATTGTTATTTACTTTTTTATTCTATATTTGAAATGCAAATCATTTACTCTAATTTACTTGTTTATAAACCTACTATAAATCAACTTTATTTGAGGTATTTAAGAGCCTTTGAAGTACAGGTAGACACCATGATCACCAGTTTATATTTACCTACTTTATATTAGGTTACATGATAATGGTTAAACTGTTAATCACAAATTTATTGCTCAAAAAATAGAAACACTGTTATGAAACACAAATTAATTGAATATAATTTTTCACAATTTCAGAATAATTGCAATAATTGCAAGTGGGAGTCAGCTTGCATGATTTGCTTGCAGATTTAATCATAGCGAACTGCATGACTAAGAAAACAGATGTGTTGTTTTGGACTTATATTTGATTAGAATATCTCAGTCAAGATCACTAAACTCCAACTTGCTTGTTTGCCAGTGTTATCAGCCTTTTCCGAAATATAGAGAAAGTGCCAAGACAGATTGGGAACACTAATCAAACCACTGGGCAGAATATGTATCCCTTTAAAACGGGGGTTTCCAAACTTGGTCCTGGAGGGCTGGTTTAGCTTCAGGACACCTTTGTTGAGGCAAGTTGGTGCTAAACTCTGCAGGACACCGACAAGTTTGGGCACCCCTGCTTTAAAAGAAAAGATCAGATTGGGGGATTTAAATTATTGACATCTGGCAACCACAACCATAAACCAGTGGGCAAATATTGATGATGCTGATGTTGCCATGATGTTGAGGCACAATTTGTAACTAAATTTGAAGAAAGGGGAGATTTTCATTGGAAAATCAGTTGTATTCACAAAAACTGGTTGTATGCCAGTAATATAGCAAATAAATCATATGGACTATTTTATGGTGCTTTTTCTGCCTTGATTCAAAGCTCGTTTTTCAAGGAAAATGCTTTTATGTGGTGCACAAAGATATTTTTTGGATGAACCTTAATCTTTGCACCTCTGCATGAAAGAACGGTTAAATTATTGCACTATGAACTGCAACATATTACACCTTGTAATGCAAAACCTGTTGTAAATTTCACAATTAAGCTATGAGCTTTACTTCAGAACAGTCATGCAGGTGAAGATGTCTGACATTCATTTCTCACTCAGCACTTCAACTTTTTTTTACCCTTTCTAGTATTTCACACTCTCGGGTTTTGACAGCCTGGGTCCCGGGAGCATTTCAAATGAGCGTGTTCAGTTCAAACCCTGTGCAGAAGGGCACTTTGAAGTGCACTTTGACAATGCTTTTAGTGTTCCTCCTAAAACGCTCTCAATATTTTCATGTCTCCACTGTCTTTCAGAGTTTTGCTCTGCCACTTCAGTGTTTTTTGTTTTGTTTTTGTTTTGTCGAGCATGTCTCACACATAACTAGCATCTCCCTGGGTGAAAATGCCCCAAGAGGCATGTATGACCCTGAAGCTTCAGCATGACGTTAAAACCTAATAAACCGCAGTGCTGAAAACACTCACTATATGTTTGTGGTTTTCAGACATAGAGATCCATTATGGTTTGTACAGAGTGCAGGGGTTTCAGAGCACTGTTGCACTGCCGTAGATAGTGCTCTGAGGTCGGGATGTCCGTAGAGAGCTGCAGAAAAAGGTTAAGGGTTACTACAGACAGAGAAATGGATTGACAGCAGGAATGTATGATGTATTGGTATATATGATTGGTGTTTTTTAATTATACCCGTATGTAGCCTATTGATCTGATTATAGTAATTATGATGTTTCAATTCCTTATTGTATCATTATTTAAATTTTTACATTCAGTGCAATTCAGTGGGATTTTTGTTCACCTGATATTTTCTCCCCGATAGGATTCATGGTTTGAGGAATCATTCATGTCCAAGTACCAAACGGCAAATACTTTGGGTTTCTTCAAATGCATAAGACAAAGAAAAGTTGAAAACACTGGTGTCGGACAGTGTGTTTGCATGTGAGTGTGTGTAGTATGACCTCATATACCCTAAAACTCCAGGGCTGAAAACCCTTAAATGGGAAGTTTAACAGCTCTTTGAAGCGTGTATTCCTCTGGCGTGTTTGTGTGTGTGTGTGTGTGTGTGTGTGCATATAAGCCAGCTATGGCAGTTGATTTGATAGAAACAGACAAAGATGGATGGCAATGTACTGACATATTAAAGCTGCTGTGTGAATGAGGGTGTGTGTTTGTGTGAGCGACTCCATAATAAAAACCTTCTTCTGCTGTCTAAAATATATAAAATAAATAATTGTATAAAATTGAATATAAAAAAAATATAGTAATAATCATTACATATTTATATATTAAATGTTTAATATGGTTTATTTTATTTGATGGTTATAGGACTATTATGTTTTTCTTCCATATGTTTATAAATTCTTTCATTCTTTCATACTGTAATGCAAAAATATAGAGATCTATTATTTAAACATTTTGAAATATTTATTGTAGTATTTGTTTTATGTTGATTTAAATAAACAGAATTGTAGTAATTTTTACTGTAAATAAAGTTAAATTAAAAGACATAATGTACGGTAATGAACATGTAAGCAGAAAAATTTTATTACAAGAAAATTGTAATTATTTACAGAAAGTATATTACGGAAAATGTGGGGGATAATGTGCTTGATTGTCATGAAATGAATTATACAATGCAATACCTTAAAATAGACTATTCTTGAAAATTCATTGTGTTCATGTTGATTTTATGGTGAAATTTGACACTTGATACTCATAACATTTACACTACCAAATCATGATTTTAGTCATTTTGTAGAAGAATATTTAGTATGATCATAACACATGACATTTGAAGTTTGTGAGGATATTTGGTGTCGTGTGCATGTATGTTCTCTCATTGTCTGCCTCGGGACGAGCGAGAGAGCATGAGGACATTTTTTATTTACAACCCATCCAAAGCAGCAGAAACAGTTATTTAGAGTTGCACACGCAGACGTGTTTTACTGCCCCAAAGAGCTTTCATTTCTCTAGTAATCATTTTTTTAAGGGAAGAAAAACTGCAGGACATGCAGTTTGGGGCAGCTAATAATTTTTAATGGCAAAATTTTAAGAGCTAAAGTGCAGCACTGTTACATTTGTCATTTTTAATCAGAGTGAGAGTCTCCTGAGGTGTATTCGGAGTTACCTGAAGCGGCTCTGCCTTCCCTGTGTGTGAATTCTGCTGTTTCGGCTGCCAACCTCCACTTGGCCTCTGTGGAGGGGAAAAAAATAATGAACTTGCAAGGACATACAGTATTGAGACTGTGATTCTGTCTGTCTGCAGGGGAAACTCCATAAAATGAGGTGAAAAAGTGAGCTGTAAAGTCTGACAAAGGCAAATAACCAAGAAAAAAGTAACAGGGATTTATGCAGGAAACATTCATTAATGGCATTTTCTCATAGGCAAGCATCACCTTCTCATACCATTTATGCTTCAGACATTAAAGGAGCATTGCGTAGGTTCTGAAATTTCTAACCGTTACTGACACCAATGGCCGTTAGAGGAACTGCAGTCAGTCTCATGCTCGTTCTCAGTGCGCATGCTTTAACTTACGAGGAGTGTCCGTGGGTGTCTGAATTGTGCTGCCGGAGGCTGGTCACTTCTTTCCATCCACAGAGTCCATCTGAAAACACTATTGCCGCTGCTTACTATAATGGCTGGCGTGCCCAAGCCCAAGTAGACTAGAACGCGCATGACATCACATTTTGTGAATTTTCGCGCCAATTCGGGCCCGAATCCTCCACACACAATTGAGCCTACAGGCTGATAGAGGCAACCGTGGTGGACAGTCGAGGTGTCATTCTTTTTTTTTTTACATCATGGTTGGCTCATACATGTACAAATGATGTAGATTTTTTTAAGTAAAAACCTCCGCATAGCTCCTTTAATGATACCTCAAATTGCATGTGCTATTATTTTCCTATACAATCAGACATACTATTGCAACTTGGTTCAGTATAAAAACACCAAGAACACAGTAGTAACCACATTGAAAATCAGAGCAACTGTCTATATAAGTGTTGCCACATTTGCAAAATTTCAGCAAATGCCTATTATAAGCAGCCTATTCACATGTCCAACCGAACCCGATGTGAAGTCTGCATAGGGAAGTCTTTTGCCCTGATACAAAAATACCCGAAATGACTGCACAAAAATTTGGCAAACAAAGGTAAATGTGACTGTTCTTTGTAGAGAAGGTATCCTGACCCTGTATGTCAAATATTGTATTATAGATCATTTTCTTCGGAGGAACCTGGAGAAAGAGATTTAACATGAGCCTTTGAGGTAAAGAATCAGGCCTATTCAGCCCAGTGGGAGAGTGAGAATAATATCTGAATAATAATATTCATCTCGGCTTATGCTTAGCGGATCAGAACAAGCTATTCAAGTTAGGCTAGTCAACTAGTACCACTAATCGAGTTTAAAAAAAAAAAACATACGTATGGCAACTGATAAATTCTGATTAATTATACATCACTAAAGCACTGTAAAGGAACAAACAGCATTTGTCAGCAGAACTCCAGGGTATTGTAAAAGGTGAGAATTGTGTTTTTGACAAAAGCATGTTGTATATTCACCTGGTCTATGGGGGAAAGTGGTTTGGCATTGAAGGTCCGGTCAAAACTGCTTTTCTAGCACTGATATTTAACTCCAGAGTGTTGCAATCATAGGTGTAAAATGTAATTTTTAGCGAGTCGCGCAACGTGTGGATCCATGGGAGCGGGGCAGGGTACCGAACCCCATAATCCAAGTAGTGTTTTTAAAGGTGCGAAAACCTACTTGAGCGACACAACACTTCCCACTCGCGCTGGAGGAAGTGTGAATGTCTGTTGGATAACTGTTCTTGGAGAACCCGAGTTCTGCTGTCTTTGTGTGGGTGCAGTGTGTACTAAATGAAGGAATCGATGAGCTGTGTACAGCTGATATATGGGGACGTATGAATGAGTTAGGAACAATTAGAAAGCTGGCGTCGGGTAGGGTGGTAAATTTTATCTGCTCAAGTGTGGGTGGACTGGCACCTCTTTATACTTCTGTTGTGATTTAAAATAGGAAATCAGTGTCCGTCCAGCAGGCACGGCTGCACTTGTAGCACATATGATGGATGGGAGAGATTTGCAACACACAATAGTTCTGTGGCCCGAGCGGACAAGGTTAAAGGCAGCAGGCGAGGTGGAAAAAGTTGCATTAGCTCAGATTGACGGAGCTGCTACATTGAATGAGTGACAAACTCGCTGGAGAGCGGCCGTGCGTGTTTGTGTGCTAAAAGGTGTTTGGAGACGGGAAACAAGTGAGCGTGTGATGTGGAGTTTCCTTTCTCAGTGTATGTTCGTGTCAGATCGCTCTTACTTAATTCAGAGCGACAAGCCGTGCAAGGTTGCCTTTAAAATGAGTGTGTGTGTGTGTATGTGTGTTTCATGGATTAAATTGGCTTGCTTGTTCCTGGTTCATGCTCTCGTCTGATCTGATTGGAGCTACCCGCTTCTGAGGAGTGGGGTTAGTTTTCTCCATGAACTCCATAATCACAACAGCAGCCCTCTCTTGCTATCAATAATATTGACGGAAAAATTTTTGGATCTTGTTCTGAATTACATTTTGAACTCTGTGACATTTTATAAAATGAATATGCTTATTTTTGAGGTAGTATTTCTACAACTGGATAGAAACTTAAAAATAAGAATCTAAATGCAAACAGTTTTCCTGAAGGATGATGTCATTAGGAGCTGCCTTTTGTTAGTTATGGATTTAACAAAAGACAAACAGGATAGAACATGATATTGAGGACATTAAAACAGTGTTTTTGTTTTCAACATTTGGATTTCTTTCTATACTTGTCACTACTTGTCATGTGTATCTGTGGTGGATGGATTTGAATGTGGCTTGGAGCAGAAAGTAAACCATATACAGACGAAGAGATATTAAACAGCACTTTAACAAAAGATATCTGAGCTGTAATCTTTGCTCAGTGGGGTGGACATAATCACTTTAGTTTCAAACCAACTATTTGTTTGCTCGACTGGAAATGCCGCTGGTGAGGGCCAAGAAAGTCAGCGTATGCTTGTGACTAATACAGTTAAACTCTCAAACATGAACGCAACATCAGTATCTATTAACTAATATCTCTTTAAAGGAAGAAATCTATACTCTCATTTCAGTAGTTAGTTCATGGAATTCTATCTGTCTGTCTGTTCTATCATCTCTATCATTCTATCGTTCTGCTTGTCGTTTTATCATTCTATCGTTATGTCTATTGTTATATTATTCTCTTATTCTGTCTTTCTTTTTGCCTGTTGGTCTATCATTCTCTCATTCTGTCTGTCGCTCTGTTGTTTCTGTCTGTTTATTATATTTTGAAAGTAAATTAGTGGCAATTATAAGATGTATTTGTTCATGTTGCACTAAAGACCGTGAAACCTCTGGTTGTGTACACGCCAGTTAGTTTTCAGCGTGTAAACATACCCTTCTGTTAATCTAGCAGATGTTACCCATCCACCCCAAATCCCGCTTCTTCCTTTCCTGCTCTGTGACATCATCTCCAAGTTCATCAAGTTCTTCCTGATAGGGCTGCACGATCGCTAGATGCGATAAACATCGTATTGACAGCGTGCCAGCGGTAGGGCATATGCCAGTGAGCTGTGAGAGGTGTGGAGGCGTGAGCAGCAGATGTGAGGGATGAGTCGAGCTCGTACTTCTGCCATGTCTACCGCTGATGAGATTGGAAACTGCTGCTTGTCTGGTGTGGGGCAACTTATCAATAATGGATCAAATTGGTAGGCAATATTAATTAGAGGAGACATGAAGAACTAATGCCTGTTTTATATTTGTGTGTGTTATGTGATGTCTTGTAAGTATTTGGATGTGAAGTGTGGTTCAAGCACATTTTTATACATTTCCATTTATTTGAATAGACACTGCTGACAGCAGATAGTATAAAACGTAAACCTTGTTAGATATAAATGATTTAATAATCTGTGGCGGTTCATAGGACATAGAGTTCATGGAATTTATTGGGTTTTTAATAATATAATCTTAAATGTTTAATGCCATTAACATTTTTAATGCAGTAAACTATTTTGTCATTAGTATATTGTGATTTCTAAACAATTGAATTAATACTTTTTGAGCTTTCGTGCACCATACAAATATAGCAAATAATTTTAATAATTTTAGAACCATTTCAGTTTCATTTATAAACAAATGTGCCATTTCAAGAGATCTTTACAGTGAAAGTTTCTCCTCCGAGTCCTTGGATTTGTGTTTGAGTTTTAACTCTGTCACTTGTTAGAGTAAACTCCCAAACTTTGTGACAGACTTTAAAAGAGGTTTCCAAAAGTCTTTGTAGATCTCTAAAGTTGATGTAAAAGGCTTTTTAACTTTAGATGCTATCAGTGATGCAGTGCTATTCCGTGAATTCAAATGTGTATGAATCCCTAAACACCCCTCAACAAACCCAAAATTCAGAACAAAAACCAATGCTGTGCTAATTGTTTGACACTTTTTGATTCCGATTATGAAAACGTCATCTTTTCCCAGCATAGGCCGGGGACCAGCAGGGTGGCAGTATGAATGTGTGCTCACTTCAAAGGCAATGAGGAACCAATAAACTACTGGAGACCTCATTTCTTCTTCTGCTGCTGTCTTACTGAACCCCAGCGGGCAGACGTCTTCCACAAAATCACGTCTTTGACTGGTTCATTATTTCCTTCAACATATCACGAGGCTATCTGATCGCTCCCTCTGGAAAATTCTGAATATTTGACTATTATTGTTTTTTTTGTGGTTGTGCAATTTCTTTGAGAATACCTTTGATGTGGTTTGCGAGTCTTGCTGGTATTGTAGGATTCATCGCCTTGAGGCACTCATGGCAAATTAATTATTTTTGTTGCATTTTAATTCTCTTGTGTAGCTTAATACGTAGGGGCAAATTAAAACGGCAATGAATATTTGGTCCTTGAAATATGCAGAAATGTAAATGTAAGTATCCTGCAGGCAGAAGTTTCATCATGTTGAATCTGAGCTCTTAACATGCACACAAACCAAAGCGATTTCCGTCTTGGGTGGTACAGAAAGTAACGTCCAATCGAATAAGGCTGTCTGACACCTTCAGCCCACTCTGTAAAGATTCAGGAACGAAAATAGCCTGAAAGGAAAAGGGAAATATAAATACATATGTGTAAAATGGATCGTTATATGCAATGTGCTGATTGGTCAAATAAAGTATTCCAGTAATAGTAGTTTAGGAATTTTATTTGAAAACCTGTTCATCGGCTATTGTAGAGGCACAAAACAATCTCAGAATTAATTTTTGATTACATTTTGCCTCAAAAACAAAGCTAAAATTATAATAAAGAATTTTTGCATGCATAAAAGCTTTAAAGATTTTTTCATGATAGTTTCACAAAATATTTTTATGATAAACTATTATCAGAATATGTCTGAACTGCTTTTTTGTTTTTTGTTTTCATTGGTAATTTCAATCAGAAAATACTGCACCTGTCAAAATTAAGTTGATGTATAAATATTATTTATGAATAAAAACGTTATAATTTAAATGTTCAGAGACTATGTATTTTATTAATTTGCTTTATAATTTATATTATTTTAATAAAAATCTGTGGTTTATTTTATTATGTTGTAACTATTTCATAAAACATTAAGTCAAGGCTGTGCTGTATTGTCACGTCACTAAACGTCATAAATAGTAATGGCCATTTAGTCATGTTTATATTCACAGCACAGCACGGGCTCTTGCACCTTACTGCTTAAATAACCCCCCTCTCAAAGCTACGATACAAGAAGTAGTGTAAAAACAAGTATATTTAATTAGTGCTATTTCATCCTGGCTTTCTAATCCTTAGCTCCCGGCTAGCATAAAGCTTAATGCGGTGGAAAATCATGTTTTTAGTGAAGATGAAGTAATGATGGCACTCCGTGGCTTAATCATGTTGACATATGCCATCTTCCCCTCTTCTCTCTCGCGTGTGTTCTGTAGGCAGCTGTTCGTTTGAAGAGCACTACAGTAATTGCGGCTACAGCGTGGCGTTGGGGACTAATGGCTTCGCCTGGGAGCAAGTCAACACCTGGGAGAGACCCTCCATGGACGCGGCCGTTCCCACAGGTACGGAATTACACCTCCATGACTCACTCTTTCCTGTTTTCATTCTCTCTTTCCCTTCTGTTGAGGAATTTTTAAAGGAATAGTTCACTAATTTTTTTTTATTCTGTCATTAATGTCATTCCATACTTGTGTGCTGTCATTTTTTTTCCATGGAGCATGTGTCCAAACGGACATAAAACACCATTAAAGTGCACTGTAGAGTACAACGGTCAGGTTCTGGAAGTAAAAATCTCATTTATTTTCTTCTAAGGGTAATTGATTTTTAATAATATCTCATAAAACCTTTAAAGACAGACCTGCTGTGAGCTACGAGGTTGTTAATCAAATATATAGTGTATGCTTGTGTTGTAGCCATCAGTCAGCATTATTTAAACTTGTGTTTAATGATGGAACTTCTGGTGGAAAAACTAAATTACCCATGATTCTGCAAAGTCATTTCCACCAGTCAGAGAATAATACTTGTATATTTTGCAATAAACACCAAATATATAGTTTCACTAAACACAATGAACATCTTATCTTTAAATTTGCATGCGATTTTTAATTAAAATAGATCATTTGCAAAGCTTCATGGGATTATAGTTTTTTCCCTCATAAAAGAAAAAAAGGTTTGTAATGTGATTCACCTCAAGCTGCTTAGATTGGCACATGGCTTATAGCTCTTTAACAACAACAACTAAAAATCCCTATGGAAAAAATGACTGGAAACTAAGGCTGCTAAAAAAGTGTGCAGACACTGTTGCACTTTATGAAGATTTTTGCATATGTTCAAAGTCTTCTAAAGCCATTTGTGAGAAACAGACCAAACAAAGTTTAATGTAGTTTTATAGTATGTTTTTCTCCTTTTATAGATTGACAGATATTGTCATTTGATATTGTATGGGGGGAAAAAAATGCTTCAGCATTTCTTCTTTAAGTATCATTTGGAAAAGTATAATAGTGAGAAAATAAAGTCCATTTTCATTTTTGGGTGATCAGCTTCTTTTCCATCTGCTATCTTTCAGCAGTTCTCAAGATCCATGTCCTTCAGTCATATCTCAGCCTCTCAATTTGTTCATGATTTCCCCCCCTTATTCTTCTCTCTGTTGGACTTTTGTTATATGGAAAAGGCACTCTAGCCTCCCGTCTGTCTTGAAGTCTGTCTCTTTCTCTCTCTGTCCTTCTATCTTGGAAGCGAGGCAGTCTTTCACAGTGAGACAAATGGCAATCAAGTTCGCTGTCACTCTCACTCAGCCATCTCCTGCAGCGCTCAACAACCTCTGACTCACAGCCCCCTTAAAGACAATAGAGTCAGCTACACAACTGTGTCTCCCCCCGCCAGCTTATTTAACCCTCTTTGCTCCCTACACACTACATGTGACACCAAAGCACTCCGGCTTCAAGACACTCCATTGGAAAGATGCTACATCCTTATAAATGACAATTTTGGAGGGTGTACTCCTTCAAGGCACTAAAGAAGTTTTAGATTGCTGTAGTGAAAGCACTTTTCCCAGAATTGGATGATGGTTTTTCAGAAGGTGATGGTGGTTATTTAAGGCAATTGTTCTTAACAGCTGTTGTGGTTCAGAGAAATATTTTTTGCTTTAAGAGCTTGAATATTGGCCTTTCTTCTTATTCTTTATATTAATTATTCTTTAATTAATAATTTTAATATTGTTTAAAACAGATTTATTGGCTTTATGATGCTTTATTGCATCATGCCTGATTAGATTACAGTGTTGAGTCGTCACTTGGTGTCCAAAGTCAAATCTGGGTCCTGGAGCAAAGCCATTTGAGATGCTCTGTTTTAGGGAAACGGGGTCATCAACAGCATCAAACAAAATCCAGCTGAAAACATCAAAGTCTAGTAATGTTTCTCTATTGGGGGTACTAGCATCAGGCCCCATCTGATAAAAATACACAAGCACTCATTAATAAATAAACGGCTGAAGAAGCGCCATCTGTGCATGTTGATGTCATCAGGATCTGATTGTCTAATCAGGGGAGGAAATTGGGCTGCGGCATGATCCTTCTGTCATTAAACCCTGTGGAAACGCACAGATATCAGCCTCTTCTCTCTGATTGTAGGCGGCACTTAATACAGTGTTCAGTGAATTACACCCAGGATGCAAAAGACCTGATGAAAAGGAGTAATTGAAGAATGTACCCACAGGAGAATTGCATTGCTCAGAGGTTGCTCTTTCATAGCTCAGGAGACCTAATGGAGTTCTCAGTTAGGGTTTTTTGAAGTGTGCTTTTTTGCGTGATAAGTTTTATTCAGATTGCTGCCATTGTAGAGCATGTAGAGCATTCTATGATGATGGATTTGAGATACTATATATAATATAATATAATATAATATAATATAATATAATATAATATAATATAATATAATATAATATAATATAATATAATATAATATAATATAATATAATATATCATTTAAGAACAGCCTTAAATAATTAATTTGGTTCTGATTTAAGTTTTATTTCAGTAATAACTTCATCTCTGAAAATTGTTCCTAAAATTATTTAGGATAAATAAAAATAGACACAAATGAGACCGTTGTTGATGTGCAGTAAACGTTTTAGTTGATATTGGCCATGGCATCTTGGCAAGAGTGTGAGATTAGGAAATTTTAACAAGAAGAAAACTCTGAGAAACATAAGATTTAAGCACATGTCTCCCTTGCTTTCCATTTAGTCTCATGTATTAATAAGGAGGTCTTATTTGTGTTTTATTTTCTCTATGGGCAGAGCAAGAAAAGGTGGAAGTTAGAGAGAGAAAGGAGACTCAGGTGGGGATGAGGGCACCTAAATGTGTTCTTACAGGATGTGTAATGAAGCCTGTCAGTCGCCACTGTTTCGTTTTATTCCTCTGTGGACCGCGGGTCACTAGCATCAATACAGTCCATCCCTCTCATTACTGCTGCTCTCTGTGGGCTTCAGAGACGAGCTCTGCCAGGGAAAATACATCTGTGACTGAGATGTTGTGGCCAGGTGCACACACTCTTATTGCACTCGGAGAAGAGACCCATCATCCCTCCGATGCCACACTTCAAAATGCTAATTGAGGGAATGTGTGCACGTACTTTTAGTTAGGTAGTCAAACTTGTTCCCAAACACATCTGATTTTGGGTAGTAAAACGCACAAGTTATTTTGAAAGGTTCTTTTTTGGGGGGGGGGGTATCCCTTTAAAGGATTATTTCACCGAAAAAAGAAAATTTGCAGAAAATGCACCCTCAGGCCATGCAAGATGTAAGTGTAGATGTCTCCAGTAACAAGTCCATCCTCTATTGCCCTTTCGCATCAAAATTCACTAAAATAATGTTTAGAACTGTTTTGGACAGTTTTTGCTTGTAAACTATGCTTGATCTGTGCATATTTCTCTCCTGATTCAGATGATATGTCTTATTTGCTGAGAAAAGCTAAATTATGAATAAAGGACTTGTATTTTAGCCGGAAACAAGAGTTGTTTGATGAATTTGTTTCTTACAGACATCCAGCTTCACAAGGCATTAACTGAAGGACCGGAGTGATGTGGACTACTTGTGGATTGTTGTGATGTTTTTATCAGCTGTTTGGATTCTCATTCTTACGGCACCCATTTACTGCAGTAGATCTATTGATAAGCAAGCATTGATCTATTCTGATAAAGATTAGATAATCTTGAATGGCCTAAAGACAAGTACATTTTAAACAAATGTTAATTTTTGGGTGAACTATTACTTTCTGTTTAAGACAGTTCTATCTGGGTATTTTTAGATTTAGGGTGACTGGTTTGTTTTTTTGAAGGAAAAGCAAAGTATCTTTTTGAATGGCCTAGACTTTGAGTTCATAGCTTAGCGATTTGTTTGATTTATAAAACGTTTTGAAATCTTTATGGACTTAATGAAATCAAAGAGGCTGTTAATTTTCAGATGTGTTACACTGTCTTTGATGGACAGATGAAAGCTCTTGCTCTCCCTCTGTTTCTCATGTTTGATATTGGTCCTACTATTTTTCTCCTCTGATTGGCCGTAGCTGTCAACAAATCAGTGGCAATCCAAAGAGCTATCATTTAATCATGACCAATGATTTTGTGCATGCGTCCACTTGGGTGTCCAATGTCCCTGTGCATAGTGTGCACCTTTAGGAATGGTAATTGAGTTCTGAATTATAGGTTGCCAGGGCAGTATTGCATAAATGTGCATGTTACAGATGGTTGACGGGGATAAATGGCATTTCTAGTCTTTCATTTTCGCGTTTTCATCTTTTTTTGTTCTTTTTGATGATTTGAGGGTCCTCATGGGCAGCAGTGCTTGATTGTTTGTCTGATTTCTTTCCGCTAAGATTAGAAAGTGGGGCAGAAAAGGTTGCGATTGAAATGAAATTGACAGGGAAGGAGCTTAAGGCAAGCACTTGCATATACCCACTTACCCATGCACTTAATCATATAGACACGTATAAAATCCAGTGTTGTGGGAAGCTTCAAGACAAGGTACTCATAATTTCAAGTAGTTAAACTGTAGTCATGTTACACTACAAGCTAATGAATTAATTTAATATTTTCTGCAATAAGACAAGAACAATGAGAATCCTTATTAAGCTAAAAGATTTGAACAGATTTTTTCACAAAATACCCCTAATATATCTAGAAAACACATTCATTTATATAACTGATATTATTATATTATTTACAGTTTTAATTAACTTGTGCATCTCAATGAAATGTCAAAGTGAACAGATTCACTAAAATTTATATTTTCTAAGTTTTATTAGAAAGAGCTGACATCAGTGCCTCAGTTTGCTTGGCTATAAATATTTTTCATAAATGCACAGATTTTTTAAAATATTTTTAAAATATATTATTTATTATTTATTTTCAATAATACAATATATGTAATATTTTTAAATCCATATGTATATTTAATAACGATACATTGTTATTATTATTATAATTATTGCTTTTTTTATTGCATTTAAAATTTTATTTAAACATGCGGTTAGATTTTTTTTTCTCCAAACCGTGCAGCCCTACTTGCAAAATTTAGCCGGAAGTAATGGTATGAGTGAAAGTGACGTGACATACAGCCAAGTATGGTGACCCATACTCAGAATTCATGCTCTGCATTTAACCCATCCGTGAACACACACTCGGAGCAGTGGGCAGCCAGTTATGCTGTGGGCGCCCTGGGAGCAGTTGTGGGTTCACGGCACCTCAGTCGTGGTATTGCTGGCCAAAAATTCAGACCCACAACCATAGGGTTAGGAGTCAAACTCTCTAAACATTAGGCCACGACTTCCCCACAACAGGCTTGCATAACAGGCTTCATTGTGTTAAGGCCAGTTTACTCCAAGACGATAACTGTAAAGATAACTATAAATATAACTTTATTAGAGTCCACATCAGCAGACGATACTGTCTGTTTATTCCAGGCATATTCTCATCTGCTGCTTTAAATTCTCAAGCTTCTTATAGCAGGATTGATTCTGATTGGCCGGTTCATCAGCTGTTAAAATAAAATTCTGAAAGTGTTTCCAATGATATTGTTTTTCTTTGCCTTTATCATTTTAGCTGTAATGTGTACTCATTTTTAGAACTATATCTCAATATCTTTATAGACAGTCTTTGGTGTGAACAGGCCTTAAGACATTAGTGACATTCTGCCATTTTTAGAGTGATAATAAAGGCTTATCTGGTCATTTAGAAAAAAACTGAGTTGGTGGTTTTGAACATTAAACTACAGTGACTGTGATGTTACAATGCTACAAAGAGACAGATATAGAGAATAAAGGAAGTTGGGTATCCAGTAGAGTATACTGCCATGAATGAGTTAGAAAGATTGACAGACCAAAAGAGACAATAGACAGAAACTGAGTGATAAACAGAAAAGGACAGAACGAAAACGATGATGAAGAGTGCAGAAGTGTGTTTAGCAGCCTATCCCAACACACATCAGTCTTGTTTACTGATATCCAGCCTAGAATAAAGCAAAGCTCCAGCATCTAAGAGTCTCCTGCCACGAGCTGCTGGAATCACGCTCTCACACTGGGGACCCGACTGCTAAGAGACCTCCACTTTTCCCTTCTCCCTCTACCTCCATCTTCCCTATCGCTTATTCTGTTTCTCCCTCCCATGTCTCTCGAATTCGTCGCACCTTCCGCTGACACGCTGCTTTCATTAAAGCCTCGATCGGCCCCTCTGCTGACTTACATGTCTCAGCTCTGGTTTACATGCCTCGATGGACACACTCCCAGTGATGCATTCACACTTGCAGACTCACACACACGCTCACACTCACTCGGTGGGATAGAATGCTGCCAGGCGGCTCAGGTCAGGTCAGGAATCGGAGCTTGTGATTAACAGGACAAAAGCATTCGGTGGGAAAACACAATGCTTTTTGTCCATGCCTGCTTCGGTTGGTTGCTTGTTCTCGTCTCCCTCCTCATCTAAGCATGATTTAGGATTTAAATAGGATAGCTTTATGATCACCTAATAGACATTGGGTGAAAAATGAAGTGAATAATGACACTGAATCAAACTAAATAATTACACTTTTGTATTCTGTAGTCTAGTTCTACTTCTACTAATAGCTACTAGCTAATAGCTAATTGCTATACTAATAGCTAAATTGAACAAGTGTTTCGGAATTAACTTTTTGCACAGTTTTTCAACACCAAACTGACTTGAGCTAAAATATGATGCTGTTGTCTTTATTAGAGCTGGATTACAGCTGAATTTTAATGTGTCTCATATTTGAAGACGTTTGCATCATTGATTCTGTTCTTTTCCTCTGTATTACTGTGAAGTGAATCTGTATTCTATAAAGGGATATAAATTAAGGTGACTAGTGGTGGCATGGAAAGGTGGATGGTCATATATGCTAATGCTTTGGGTTTCTGATGTCAGTTTTATTTTACAGTTGAATTAGAGTTGATTTTGCTGTTTAGTTTTAATAGGTTCAGTTTAGATTCTGCTTTTAGGTTTAGACTTTTTAAACAGCTTGCAATATGTTGTTATAGAAAGTGAACTCTTTTATCCTTTAGGATTACCAAAAACCTAATTCCTAATGATGTGATTGCTTTAATAAATCAAAATTAGGACATTTTGATTTAATGAACTGACCTGTTCACCCTTCAGTTTCTTGAAGGTTGGGAGCCTAAATTCACTTTGCATTAGTTTCTGTGTGGCTTAAAACAATTGCAGCATTGAACGTTTATGCGTATGTGTCCCTGTGTTGTTGAATTTGCAGACTTGCGGACTTGAAGGCCCTGTGATCGCCTGTCAGAAACACGCAGTGTCTTTCCCCTCATACAGTGCTCCACAAAGTGAAATGCTTCATCTTTCCATCCTTCCCTTATCCCTCATTTTTTTTCATTTTCATCGTCCCCATATCACTCATGTTCTCATCTCCTCTGTTTAGTAATCCTTTTAGTAATCATTTCTGTGTCAGGATGAAGGAGTTTAGACACTTTAGAATACGGTTTCTTACTTACTGCATAACTAATAAGGAATTATTGAGGAACTAACAGGTAATTTTTCATTAACACTTAACTCACTACTGGTAATTACTAAGGACGATGTGTTAACTAATCAGTATGTAATACAATTTTATTTGTTACGTAACAGTTAGCTAATCAATAACTAATATTTTGTATGGGAGTTCTGCAGACATGTAATATCTATGTGTACATAGGGCAGCATATTTAAAGGGGTCATGACATGGTTTTTTTAAATTTTATTATTACGGTCCCCTAGGTGCAATTATAGTATTACTATAGTAAAAAAAAAAAAAAAAAAAAACCTTTTAAAATGTAGTGACTTATGACATTTTCCCACCCTGTTTCTCATCCTTTGATTCAAACAGTCTGTTTTTGGGTTGTTTCCCCTTTAAGAGTTCAGTGTTAACGCCCACTGTTATGATTGGCTAACGACATTTGACGGAACATTTGCGGATTGAGCGTAACTGTTTAGTAGCGGCTGATGCATTCAAAGCGATGGCTCTTGCAATGATAAAACCTTATATGTTTGAGCCGGAATCAGATGAGGAATCAGAGGAAAATGAACCATCACCACAACAACGAAGACTGGATCAGCCCGTTTCCACACTGAAAGTGAAACTATTTTGAATTAATAAAAAAAAATGTAACCGGAGACACTTGAAAAAGGATTATTGTTGCATAATTATTCTATAGCTTAATATGCTAACAGTTTAACATTATTTACCTAATTTCAATGAAATGATAGGGTGTACCACGGACAAAAATGCATGCACAGGCCATATTTGAAGATGCAGCATTGATAAGGCAACATTTTTAATCTTCTATTACATGTAGGCCTACTAGAAAGGCAACATATTTTGAAGATTCTCTTATACAAATGTGTTTATATTAGCCAGTGATTAAAAGTAATACTGTAAATACCCTTAAATGACAATTCTACATTTTCCCTGACGTCAGGATCTTTCGGCAGCGTATTCAAAGATGTTGTTTGTCCACAGCCAGGAACAGCACATCTGCATGGCATTGTAATTTTCCTGTACACAGACCCACTCGCTGTCCGTCGACTGAACACTTGTGAGGCGCGTGGCTCGACAACGATCCGAAATGAGCGTAGTTGTCTTGTGCTGGAGGCGGTCATATGCAAATGGTTGGAACGTCACTTCGCACCGTGACGTCACTTCTTACCATGGATCCAGAAAGAGCTGTATTTAGAGCTTGATTAAATAAATGTCTCGTTTACAATGGGGAGGACGTCTTAAGCTATGAAACTTGCAGGACGTTTTAATGGTACAAAGACCTCTTATATTCCAAAAGATCAAGGCAAATTTGGTTTCTCATTTCATGACCCCTTTAAAGAAGATAATATTTGAAAACCTGCAGTGAAAAAGTTTTGTTGGCCTAGAAAATTAACATAATATAATATTAATATATTCTATATATCCAGTATATTATTGTGCTAAAATAACAGAAATTATGTAGTCACTTAAGATTTTCCCATTTATTCTCTTTTTGTAAATGGAGTATTTTAAATCTATTCCTTTTTTTATTTTTTATAAATGACTGGAAAAGTCATGGAAATGTATTAATCAAAAGATGTGACAACACGGAAGTTCATGTCAGAGATATAAAGGTGTTTCATGGATATTTTAAATGTGTGATTTCCAGGCCTAGAAAAGCCACAAAAAGTAATTGAGACTTCAATAATAAATATAGATGTGAATTTTTTCTACTAATGCTCAGATATTTAGTTCATATCTAGAAATTGTCCTCTAAATAAAATGACTGGAGATGTCACAGGAAATCATTGGTCGAAAATTGGGGAAACTCTTTATATCAAATTTTTATATTTTATATCAAAATATTCTGCACTGTAATTAAGCGAAACAGTGGTTTGCAAAATTTTCGGGTTTTGCAGACGTGGATGATGAATCACACACATCTGCCATCGACAGTTTCAGTTTTTCTATTCAAAATACTGTGTAATGTTACTTTTAAAAGTAGCCAATGTTATTGAATTATAAAAAGTTACAAAGTTATTACCGTATTTTACGGACTATAAGTCGCACTTTTTTCATAGTTTGGCTGGTCCTGTGTATATTATTACTATTCACTATTACTATTATTATTACTGTGTTAACCTAACTGAGACTTGTTATAGCACTTATATTTCATTGCTCTTTTTGTTGTTTTTGATTGCTTCCACTGTCCTCATTTGTAAGTCGCTTTGGATAAAAGCGTCAGATAAATTAATAAATAAATGTAAATGTATATTCAGTACAACCGCTCCCTATACGTATGTAAACAGTTTGCATAGGGCAAAGGATTTTGCAGATTTTTGTGTAGGATTTTTCACCTCATGTTCATTAGCATACTATCACAATTCAGTAAATACTCCTCACCAAATCAGTTAACTCTCTTCACATTACATCTGTTTGAAACGATTTTATGAGACAATGCACCTTATGTTCCACCAAATTTCATTCATGGGAGCCATTTCTTCACTGGAATAGTTTAATCTGAAATAATGTGACCAGAAAGATTACATTGGGCTGGCAGAGAGAAGGGCATAATTAATTTGATGGAGACTTAATAAATGCAGGGTGACATATGAGGCACTGCGAGGCATACTTAATGAGAGCGGGAATAAAAACGAGAGACAGAGAGAGAATGAGAGAGAGAAGAGATGTTCTTTTGTCTCTCTCTACAGATTGTGAAGCAGACAGCAGAGCTCCGGGCGATGAGAGGGCCACTTTACAGCTGAAATTAAATACCGCAAGAGAGCCTCGACTCTCAACAGTTGAACCCAGCAGATCTATACTGATCCTTGAGCTGAAGTGTAGTTACCTCTGTCTCTACGCCAACAAAGTTTGGGTCCGGTATATGGCAAAGGCCTTATCAGTGGTCTTAGGAAGTGTTAGTTAGCAACTGCCAATATGTACCTTAGACACAGTACCTTTGATGATATTGTGTCTGCTTCATATATAACCCCAACAATCTAAAGAAAGTAGCAAGAGTTCAAATTGTGTAATTTGTAGTAAGTAAGATTACATTGACTTTATTTTCACATCTATTTTAATATCTTTTTTGGTATCTTATAGTTTAATTGTATATTTCTCTCTTTTTTTTATAATAATCATCATTATAATTTTTATTAGTCATATACACACACACACACATATTTTTTCCCCCCAAATGGCGCAGTCCTAGTTGAAACGTACAAACTGTCTGGGTCATAACTCCCAGGACTCCCTGCAAGAAGAGATTTTATGTCTCATTGGGACTCTCCTGGTAAAATAAAGGATAAATAAAATAACTCATGCCGAAAATCAAAAGAAATAAATATTTTCAGAACAATAAAGATTACATGTATCTAATGTAATGAAAATTGTCTGGATGCATTGCATTAATGTAAAATTGAAAAGGGAAATTCCCAGTTTTACATTACCGCATTATGTGAAATTGAACTGACTTAAAAAAAGTATTTTTTCCGATGTAAAAAAAAAAAAATTTATTTCAATGTTATTCTTTTAAATTTGGTGTAAAATATGATGTTGTTATTTCGCTAGTACATCTGTGAGATCATCTGGACTGTGTACTTTGTGTATGAACAACTTTTGACAAAAATCCATCAATTCTTGTAATTAATTAGCTGAAAGCCAAATTGGTACATTATTATGGAATTCAACTGATGTACGGTCATCAATCTCATCTCATCATTGCTAAGAGTATTAGGCTGTTCGTGTTCTGCACCTGTTGTTATGTCTCGCTTACTGCCTCCTAATGTAATGCTTAATGACTATTCATTATAGGACAGCCACAAGGCTTTTAAGTGCCTATTATGTGTAAATTGTGTGTGCGAGTGTGTACTAGTGTAGTTGTGCTTGTAGTACAGAAAGCTGGGAGGGCCAAACAAAACAATCAAACTCGGCAGATGTTTTGCCAGAGAAAGGGACACCCTCCGAAAGTCTTGCCAATAGTATTACAACTTCATTATAGGAGTTCAAAGCACAGAAAGAGTGTTTCCAGCTAAAAGGAGCATTTATTTTGCCCTTAGATCTCTGTTCTTTGTGGGCTTTTTTCTATATCACAACACAAAACTCATTCTATAGGGCTTGCTACAAGTCATTTATCGTAAGCCTTTGTCCTGCATTAACATTTTGTTAGCCAGCCCTGTTATCTTCTTCTCAGTGTGTTGGTTCACGTGTGCATTTAGACTGTAACCATTGCTTATCAGCAGATATAATATGGTGGTTCCGGGTGAATGCTCTTTTTGTCCTCCTTGCAATCAGACCCTGGCGTGGCCTTTGTTGACGGAGCATTTCTCTCCAACCCTGGGAACAATGGAGGCTCATCTGAAAGCTTGATTCCAGAGTGGCTGTCCAAAACCACCAGGCTTGGGTGTATGGGCGATATTGAATAGACCCTCTGAAAGCACTGACCTTTTCTTCTGCCAAATCAACAACAGATTTCACTTTTGCTGCTACCTTGGGGACAATTATGCATCTGCCCCACACCCCCACCCCTCCCCATCTTTTTTTTTACCTCTATCTCTCTCTCTTTCTCTCTCTCTCTGTTAAGCACATTTGTTGTGTTAGCTTAAGGTCAACTGCCTCGGCGTGCTTTGAATCATTCTCATTTCACAGTAATGTCTGCGTTTGGGAAGCTTGCAGCCTTCAGGGAAAGACTGAGATGCCATCTTTGATATTTTGCAGAAAATGACTCATTCCATATGTCTCAGATCTTAAATGAACTTTTCTCTAGAATACATTTCACCATCCAATGCTCATATATGTGCCCCATTGCAGTTTTTAGCCTGTCTTGGTGTACTATAATATTGCATGTTTTTTTTTTCTCTCCATAATACAATTACTTGTTCCATCAATTACTTTTTCACTGCAGAAAAAAACACCTTTTAGAATCCAATCTAGAAGTTGGAAAACTCACTTTTACCAGTTTTCTACTTAAAAAAAAAAAAAAAAAACATGTTTAATTCAATGTGTTGCTGGCTGTTTCTTTCTAATTATTAGTGAAATTCACTAACAATTTTAGAATGAAAATTGTTTCTACATTTCTAGTGACTTTTTAACATTGATTTGGCGGACTCTGTAAAGGCATTGTTATCTTTGGAGGTTAAACCTTGAATTTTGAAGTATTTTGCATGTGGAATTTCTTGTGATTTAATCTGATTAACAAGAAGACCTCAGCTTTTAACATAATTATTGGATTAATGTTATTTTATTGCAATCCATCTGGTTTGGTTACCACCAACATGTTTGTGCTTAATTGAGTAAACAGCATTTTCGCAAACTAATGTTGTTGATACAGTGCTGTCATTAAAATCTCTGTTTTGTTGTTCCAGCTACTTCGAATACTGCATTAAAAATGTGTTTTTTTGTTTTGTTTTTTGTTTTTTGTGATAAAATCTGAGCATAAACAAGGATTTTGCTAAATCCTCTGTAACACTGTTTTGGTGGTGCACAAGAAAAGTTGATCTAGAAACAGTTATTATTTTCAGTTTCTTTTGATTTGAGCAAATTGAGGCTCTCGTGGGTTATTTAAAGGAAATAAGTGCGGTGCATCTACTGCAAGAAGCCTTCATTGGTCACATGCCACATGTGGTCTGTCAGTACTCCCTATCACTTCCATTCTCTTTCCTCCCCTCTATCAAAGATAAAGTGTCATTTGACCTACTTTTTTACAAATACAACCGAATTCATCTCTTTTCTCTTTCTCATTCCCGCTCTGGTTATAGTGATGGAGAGAGAGAGAGAGAGAGTGGGTGAGTGCTTATTACTTCTATCTCCACTATGTCAAATCCAGGCGATGTGGAAAATGTGTGTTTTTTGTTTTTTATAAAACCACCACACCTTTTCGCTAAGGGCTGGCTGTCCCTGTTTTTTATTTATTTATTTATTTATTTTTTCAACTTCCCCTGTCAGCTCAATCCTCAAATCTCCTAAATGTTGAAAATGATAAGTCTGGGAGTATGTCAAGCTAACCTGAGAGACAAAGATGTTTGATAAGAGGAGAGAATACATCTTTGTTTATGGTCTTTATTGCCTGTTCTTCTGAGTTCACGTTACAGTGGTCTGGAAATCATGTCAACATGAAATGGCATTTGCAATACCTTTTAGTTCTATAAAATAGCAAAGTTCTGTAAAATAAAAATAGATGTTCAACTAGAGAAAAACAAAGTAGTACATATCTTGATTTGAACTATCAGGATGGTGAAAAATGAGCATTTTATACCCAAACGTGACTTCTCCTAAAGCACCACAGCACCTGCTTTTGAAATATATTACAGAATTAGGTTGTGAATGACATTTTATATTGATGTTAATCTCTAGGTAGTGTTATTTTTCTATCATTTATATTATCATAGCATTTATTAGTATTTTGATTTTATTTTTGCTTTTATTTTAGTGTTTCCATTTTTCTTTTGATTTTAGTTTAGATATTTGCTTTCATAATTGCATTACATATATATATATATATATATATATATATATATATATATATGTATATATATATATATATATATATATATATATATATATATATATATATATATATATATATATATATATATATATATATATTATTTATTGTATTTTTTTCTGTTTAGCTTTAATATAGCTTTAATATCTTAAATACATTATGATGTTGTTGAGATTACGGTTCATTCAGCCACCTTTCCTCCTGTATTTAATCACTGATTATACGTGTGTTTCTGATTATGTGAGCAGAGGAGACAAAAATGAGTGTTCTCATCCTCAAGAGTCAGTAAAGGACAAAATAACGTGTGTTTGCTGAGAATTACATCACTGTTCAGGATCTAATTTTGTCTGAAGAGCATAAATCTGCAATATTGATATTTATTATGGGTGTGCATTTGTTTAAGGCAGACAGGTGATTTATCTCAATGTGTGAGTGTATCTTGCACCACCTCTCGCTCACCGTTCCTCCAAGCTTCCTGACAGAATGTCATTAGAGTCGTGGTTATGTGCATTCTTCATGAGAGATGCCTGCTGGAGCCTTTAGCTAATTAAGGTCATGATTTGATCACTTATGGATTGTTAACTAGACATAGAATGCTGTCTTACACGAGTTATATTAGACTTAAATTTCTTCTGTTTGTTGTTTTGTATAGAACAGTGAATCTGTGTGTCGTCATGCATGTGTTTGATGGAAATCACCTGGACAGGCTAATGCACTCTAAATATTACATTTGGACATGCAGCCGCTATTTTCCCTTCAGCTATAGAGACACCTGAATTGACCCCTGAAAGCTCCTTTAATTATGAGATGGTGGAAATTTAGCATCAAGCCTGGAGATTTGAGTTTTGAATGGAAGTGGCAGGAGCGAGATGGATGGCAGGAGGAAATCTATCTCCCAATCAGGCGTCATGTATCCACTGTACACACATTAATCATTTACATTTATTCATTCAGCAGACACTCTTATCCAAAGCGACTTACAAATAAGGAACATCACAAGCAATTTATCATAAGCCACATTTAAAAAATCAATCAAATGTAAAGATACAGAAATGTGCAAGAGAAAGAAAGTAAATTGTGCCTTTGATTTGTGGTTTCCATTGTAATGCTCAGCTCTTTAGACCAATGTTGGGTAACATTTCAAGTTATATTATGTATTCAGATCAACTGCTGGAAATAACAAGATATGTAACATTACTTCTTGAATTGAATTTGCCTGGTGGCAGGTGAAAAAAATGTTCTGACCATAAATAGTCTTTAGCAGCCTTGAAAACATATATATCATCATTTACCACCATTCAAAGTTTGGGGTCGGTAGGATTAATAGAGCTTTTGAAAGTTTCTTATTCTCACCAAGGCTGCATTTATTTGATCAAAAATATAGTAAAAACTTATGAAATATTATTACAATTTAAATGAACTGTTACTGTTCAACATTTTATATTACTATAAAAAAAGCAGTTGATATATATATCATCTAATATTTACATTTGATTTGATTCAGCTTTATTTTAATCAATATTTTTTTTTTTATTGCTTTATTTAAAAAAAAACTGCCTTTCTGTAATTCATTTGATTTTTAACAAGCCATAATGTACCACTGAACACATCGAGATGTTGTTGGGGTTACAATTGCATTCAGCCACCTTTCCTCTTGTATTTAATCACTGATTATATGTGTGTTTGTATTTATGTGAGCAGAAGAGACAAGATGAGTGTTCTCATCCTCAAGAGTCAGGAAAGGACAAAATAACGTGTGTTTGCTGAGAACTACATCACTGTTCAAGATCTAATTATGTCTGAAGAGCATAAATCTTGTGTATTTTTTTAGTACTATTATTTTTGACTTATGACAGATTGCTTGTGATCTTCTTCATTTGTCAAATGTTATGGATAAAAGCATCTGCTAAATGAAAAGTTGTAAATGTACTTAGAACAAATACAGTCTCTTTTTTTCATTAAGTAGTAGTAGGACACTCAAGTACACCTAACACCAAATCAGCCCTGCAAGTGAAACTTGATTATCAATTACTGAAGCTGAAGTTATGTACTCTCTTTAAGGAGTAACGCAATAATGTAACCCATAACTTTTGAATGTGACGCTCCTGTCATTGCCTTCAACCTCTACTATTGTTCTTTTCACAAGCTAGAAAGTGCATGAGCTACTGAAAGATTGGATAGCGTAAGTTCAGCTGGTGTCGTATTTTCCCTTGGGTTTACCATTCTCACTCTAGATACCTGTGAAGAGAAATCACTAACATCAAACCAGAGGAAGAAAAAAAGAAAGAGATAAAAACAGCATCCTGCCCCAAAACAGGATAAATGTCTCCCAGAATTCCCATTTTCCCTCCTGGCCTCACAACAATTGGCCAGAGTTTGATAAATGACAAGCCTACAGGACCAATGACAGTTTTGTTGCTCAGGGATATTTTTATACCCAGTAGGGTTTTTAATGATAGATAGCCTCTGGTATGAAAGGGCCTGCTTCTTTTTTTCCCCTTTTGTCCTATTTGTTCTGTCACAATCTAAAATTAGCTAATGTGATGGCAAATAATCAAAATATTGCTTCTGTCTCAATCTTTTTCAGTTGTACAAATGTTTTGATTTTAAAAACGGACTCTTTTTTTTTTCTTTTCTTTTTTTTGTTTTACAAGCTCTTAAATTTTTTCCTAGTAGAAAAGTACTGCAACGTATACCAGTAGAAGAATCTCAAATGAGATCTACCTGCTATCTCAACTGTTTCTCAAGATGGAGTCAGGATCAGTGGATGGATGCTTCTCAGATGTTTCACATGATCCATCAATATGGATTAAAAACAATCCAGACCAAAAGAAACATCTCAGACCATGTTTAAACATCTTAAAATCTCATGCGACATGAAAGAGCAAGCTCTGAGCATTAACATTATCTTTTGGGCTGTTGTTTTCAGTTGTCCATACCAATGTTTCTCAGCTGAAGTTTTTATTGTGTTGGTGTCTGTGACCTCATCATTAGATGATCCCAGGCACATCCAACACACAGCAACCAGCTAAAATCTAGTGCTTTGTTGGTGTTTACACCACGGCGCGTGTCTGTTGACATTAATAAAGGACACACGTGTATTTGTGTGAGGGAGACAGAGAGGCTTTTAAAGAGATGTGTGAAGTGTGTGTGTGTGTGTGTGTGTGTGCGTGCTTGTGTGTGAACATGTCTGGATCGATATCACTACACACAATGTTTTTATCTCTTGTCAATTTTATGATGCCGCGTGTCCAACAAAGTGTAAGGTTCCAGTTGAAACATTGTATTATGCGCGTGTGTGTGCATGTGTGTGCGTGTGTGTGTGTGTGTGTGGCGTGTGTGTGTGTGTGTGTGTGTGTGTGTGCGCACTGAAGTCCTGTAAACCCCAGGCTTGTGATACTCTCCATGCCACTACTGAAGCAGAACAGAGCACTGGGCAATGTTCCAGTTGTAGGCCATTATCCCCTATCCTACACACTGATTCCATGTCAAGTGTACTTCCTTTTCACTGACGAATACACTCTACTAAGTAATCATGATGCCACCCTTTAGGCAAGAGAATCTTCTTTACCCTTTGTTTTTTGGCTCTTATTTATACTTTTATACACTATTGTATGAGTTTCAGCGTGGCTTGTCTTTTTTTGCAACAGACTGTAGATCAGCTTTCTTTTCACTTAAAGAATGTGTATATAGATATCAAAGATGTTTAAAATAAAGGAAATTTAAATTCAGGGGTGATGCCAGAGAATTTTGAATGCAGGTGCTGATGGGGTGTTAGATCATTGACAGGGGGAGCTGGGCAATTCGGGGCTCAAGACTAATTCTTCCCTCTGATTGCTCTTTTGCGACTGACTTTCTCAGTTGGTCGCACAAGAACAATGTTTTTTTTTTTTTTTTTTTTTCAACAAGATGTTATTAATCAATGCATGCTGATGAATTTATATCATAGTTTACATTTATATGGAAGCGGAAGTGGTTAAAGGGATAGTTCAACCCAATTAGCAAAATTATGTCATTAATAACTTACCCTCATGTTGTTCCAAACCCGTGAGACCTCCGTTTATCTTCGGGACACAGTTAGATATTTTAGATTTAGTCCGAGAGCTCTTAGTCCCTCCATTGAAGATGTGTGTATGGTATACTGTCCATCTCCAGAAAGGTAAGAAAAACATAATCAAAGTAGTCCATGTGACAACAGATGGTCAGTAAGAATATTTTGAAGCATCGAAAATATATTTTGGTCCAAAAATAGCAAAAACTATGACTTTATTCAGCATTGTCTTCTCTTCCGTGTCTCTTGTGAGAGAGTTAAAAACAAAGCAGTATAGTGATATCCAGTTCGCGAACGAATAACGATGTAACTGGATCTTTTTGAACCAGTTCACCAAATCGAACTGAATCGTTTTAAACGGTTTCCAATTCGCATTAATCCACAAATGACTCAAGCTGTTAACTTTTTTAATGTGTCTCTGAGTTCAAACAAACCAATATCCCGGAGTAATTCATGTTCTCAAACAGTACACTGACTGAACTGCTGTGAAGAGAGAACTGAAGATGAACACCAGCCGAGCCAGATAACGAACAATAGACTGACTCGTTCTCGAGTCAAGAACCAGTTGCATCAGTTTTCGGATCACCAGTACTTCTTTCGGACAGTTCGATTCAATAAACCGATTGAAGGAAACGGTTCACCAGTTCTTTTGCACTCGACTTAATGGCATCATTGTCGATGATTGCCCTTGATTCAAGCTTTCAGTTTACCCGCGCTCATAACTCTAGCACAGAATCAGTTCAGAATCAATCACCAAAAGAATCAGTTCGGTTCAGACACTCTGAATCACACATGTGCAGTATCATCAGCTCCTCAGTTCACGAATCGGACGCGTCTGACAGAAACGGTTCTTGACTCGTGAACGAGTCAGCCTATTGTTCATTATCTGGCTCGGCTTGGTGTTCATCTTCAGTTCTCTCTTCACAGCAGTTCAGTCAGTGTACTGTTTGAGTAAATGAATTACTCCGGGATATTGGTTTGTTTGAACTCAGAGGGAGTGTCAGACACATTAAAAAAGTTAACAGCTTGAGTCATTTGTGGATTAATGCGAATTGGAAACAGTTTAAAACGATTCAGTTCGATTTGGTGAACTGGTTCAAAAAGATCCAGTTTCATCTTTATTCGTTCGCGAACCGGATATCACTAAACTGCTTTGTTTTTAACTCTCTCACAAGAGACACGGAAGAGAAGACAATGCTGAATAAAGTCATAGTTTTTGCTATTTTTGGACCAAAATGTATTTTCGATGCTTCAAAATATTCTAACTGACCCTATGATGTCTCAGAGGGAGTGTCAGCCACGTTAAAAATGTTAACAGCTCAAGTCATTTGTGGATTAATGCATATTGGAGGCGCAAACCGTTTAAAACGATTCTGTTTGATTTGGTGAACTGGTTCAAAAAGATCCAGTTACATCAAATGATTAGCCCGCGAACCATTATAAAGTTAAATAAATAAATAAATAACAAATAATAAATGTTTGATTATCACAATTTTTTTTTGACTCATCCCTGACTTTGTTTAAAA
Source organism: Carassius auratus (assembly GCF_003368295.1). Lineage (NCBI taxonomy): Eukaryota > Metazoa > Chordata > Actinopteri > Cypriniformes > Cyprinidae > Carassius > Carassius auratus. The sequence continues at coordinate 43,033 of NW_020525247.1, read as the reverse complement.
GGAAAAAAAAAAGGTGAAAAGTAAAAATGGTCACAGGATACTGTTATAGACAACATTAAAATGTAAATGACCTAGAATATTCCTTAGAAAGAAGGAAGTTGGCCATTTCCTTATCCAGACATCGAACTTGGGCTTCTTCTATACTTCCTCTCTCTCTTCTTCAGTATTGCCTTGTCCTTTGTCATTCTCTCTGATCTTCCTCCTCCATTTCTTCCCGCTGCTCTGATGCCCTTCAGATCTTTCCCCAAGAAACCCCTGTGGAGTTGTATTGGGTACATCTAATTTCTAACTTTACGAGTACAGCTTCTGTTTTCATTTTGACCCAAGATGGGTCCATCCTGATTGTTACCAGTGAAGGTCTTGTCTGTCGGTGGGATTTGAGTGCCTCAGTTTGGCTTTCAGGTGCCATCCCTGTGTGAAAGCATACGGACAACCTCAAATAACCGGCTTACAAAATAGCTCGTGGCTCGCTCTCAAGGAATACACTTCCCTCTATGGAGTTGAAGAGTTCAGCGGGAAATATTTTACAGCAGTAGCACAGGCGAGAGTGTCCAACTGCTCTCAAGGGAGCAGTAACAGACACTACTTAAGCAGCTACGGACTTCTGCCCACCATAACAGTTAACAGAAGCCAAGATATCTCTACCAAACTGGCAACACGTATCTCTGTGGGAGTCAAGATATGTAGAGCAGTGATTAGCAGTGGATTATTCAAGCAAACATTTCTATCACAATTTTGCTTGATGACAATGTATATTGGAGCATACAATTCTTTTTTCACTTTTGGACATAGTTAAAAATCTGAAAAAAATCTGAATTATCTATCTATCTATCTGTCTGTCCGTCCATTAGTATGTCTGTCATCTATATTTAGTTCAGTCTACCTTTCTATCATTCTATCTGCCGCTCTATTGTTCCGTCATTCTTTCTATAAGGCCTTTCAAACATTTTTAAAGCTTTCAATAAGAACAACATTCAAAGTTTTTGTTAAGGGGGGGGGGTGAAATGCTCGTTTTCACTCAATATCCTGTTAATCTTGAGTACCTATAGAGTAGTACTGCATCCTTCATAACTCCAAAAAGTCTTTAGTTTTATTATATTCATAAGAGAAAGATAGTCTGTACCGATTTTTCCCGGAAAAACACGACCGGCTGGAGGCGTGACATGTGGGCGGAGCTAAAGAATCACGAGCGCCCAGTAGGCTTTTGCGTTGAAAGCGTTTGGAAGCTGTGACTTTACCGTGAGGACAAAACCAACCAAAACAAACCATGGCTTACAGTCAGATTCAGCCGTTTATTTATGATCCAGAATCAGATCCCGAGGCTGAAACTGAACGAGAGCAGCAGCAGCAACGACTCGCTCCGAGTGGGGCTCAAACCCGGGTCTCGGCATGGGAGGCGGACGCACTAACAAGAAGGCAGAGATATTTGAAGCAGTTTTACTCACCGCCTGCGGTTCCAACACACAATCGTGACCATTTTTATTTGGGATTGCATCATCCTTAAGAAATAAACGATACGCAAATCCGTCGTCAAACTGGGTCTTGTTTGTAAAAAAATGCAGGGAACAAACACAAACACTTGCACAACTCCGTTAATGCTCTGTAAAAATAAACTCCATCCACTGGTCCCTTAATGCTGTTTCTCTTTTGGTAATCTGTGCAGGGTTGTCTTGCCCTGGCAACCAAAAATACACTTTTTTTGTGACATTTCGCGACGCTCTCGCTCTGATCAGTGAATGCCTCTGCTCTCAGTGCTCTGCTATACGAGAGCGCGCGCTCTTCCGGCAGACGTGCCCTAGGACCCATATAAGGAAATTCCGCTCCATCTAACGTCACACAGAGCCATACTCGAAAAAAACTTTCCGAACAAACCGGACAAACCGGAAGGAGTATTTTTGGAACAGAAATACTCCTTCAAGCGTACAAATTAATTTTTGAAACTTTGTCCATGTTTAGCATGGGAATCCAACTCTTTAACAGTGTAAAAAACTCAGTATGAATGAAATAGCATTTCACCCCCCTTTAAAGTTGAATTCATTTATTTCATTTTAATCTCGATTATTACTAGATGTAAAAATGTAGAACAAAAATACAATAAAATATCATTTAACAGTTATTATTTTGTGTAATAATTATGTAATTATAATTATTGTCGCATCAAGATGGCTCTCCTTTTGTTTTAACGTTTTTCCTTTCTGTTGTTTTTTAAACACAGTAAGTTTTACTGGGGGTGAAATGCTGAACATTCTGGAGTACACACCACACAATCTTCTAGTGGTTTTTGAATACTCAGACGTTTTGCTGAACATTGTAGTTGGCAAAGCAGCCGCGCTGTTCAAGCGTTTAAAGATGCACAAGCTTGGGAAGTCGGCACTGTCATTCTGTTTGTGCTGTGGAAGCTTCTGTCATCAAAACAAATTCTTTGTATGTGTAAACACACCTGGCAATAAAGCTCTCTCTGATTTCTGATTCAGATTTTTAACTTAATTTGATTAGTTAATGTGCTAGTAGGAAAGCTTTGTAGCATTAACTACCATAACTAAGAGGGGAGAACCTTGGAAAGTTTAAAACTATAATATTTCAATGGTGTTTTTGGACAATTGTTCTAAAAGTCACTTTCTACAAGGATCACAATTTCTAGCAGTTTTCTGTATATTTTATCGACCACTCCTAACATAGATTTCCTGTTGTGGTGCTCCAGCTTTGTTGTACCACACATGGAACTCAAGGACACCTGGTCCATGTACGAGAAAGACTGGTTTCAGCAAAAAAGAGAAGAGATACTGGATTTATGGCTGTGTGAAAAGGTGCAATAAGCATCAAGTTCACCTCGGCGCACACGGCCAGCAGGGCTCCGCTGTCGTGCCCCTCTTCTCGGCCACCTGTTCCTGTCATGAACCTGGACGTGGGCTGGGTGACTGTGAGTTTGGAGCAAGCAGGTCTTCTGTCCCAACACAACTCTTAATTTGACACAAATCTGTTCACCTAGAGCTACATTTACTTGTTACTTGAGGGTAAATGGAGCTTGAGTTTTAATTGGCTTTCTCTGCTTTAGAAAATACTGACAAAATAGCTAAATTGTTAGACAGTTCCTTTATTGTTTTAGATGGTTCCACTTTCATACACATAGCTGCAGTCTGTTAACTAAGATTCATTATTTCGTATTCTGTCATCCAGACTGTTTAGCAGAAAATATGAATCTTTTCCAGACATAGAGATGTGTATTTTATTGGCCTCTTCTGCATCTTCCTTTATCTTTCTCCCTGTTGTATTTCTTCTTCCTCTCCCTTGTTAGGCTAGCTATGATCTCCCCAGGCAATCTGACCGCCTTTGAATGTTTTCAGTCCTTTCCTTTTAGATGCTAATAATAAATAGCCCGACGACAATCAATTTGAGACAACCGGAGTCTAATTCAACCACTCGGCCTCTGAGGGAGACTTTACTAGGAACTGATAAAAGGCCAACCTTTGTTTCAGAATGAATAATAAAAAATAAAAAAAATAGCATAAGAGGCAGAAGAATGCTTTTTTATTTTAAAACTCATTCTGAAATGCAGATTTCAGAATTCACATAACATTAAATAAAATGTCAAGATGTCCATCTATCTATCTATCTATCTATCTATCTATCTATCTATCTATCTATCTATCTATCTATCTATCTATCTATCTATCTATCTATCTATCTATCTATCTATCTATCTATCTATCTATCTATCTATCTATCTATCTATCTATCTATCTATCTATCTATCTATCTATCTATCTATCTACCTATCTATCTATCTATCTACCTATCTATCTTTGCCACTATGCAAAACACATCCTCATTGTGTTATATCAAGTAGCTGTCTGTTCTGTTAAAATAAATAATTAATTAAATAAATAAAAAGAAAAACCTTGGCGGGCTCCCTATTTACATATGCATTTACCCTTGATTTCAATAGTTCCTATCAACATCAGTTCCTCTATAGCCAATCAGCAAATAGAAGTCTAGTGAAGCAGAGAGTGAGCGGGAATCCTTAACCACAGATGAAGTTGTATTTATTGGATTTGACATTAACCGATTCACTGATTTGCATTAAGGTGGCCAAGGGTGGTGTCCCCACTTCAGTTATTGATTTTCCACTTATCAGATTATCACAGGCTCTAGGGTTTGCAACAAGGCCCACCAAGGGCTCATGGGAAAAGTGCATTGTAAGTAAAGGCTGGCACCATTTCATAGGGCCTTGACGAATTGCGGCACACAGCTGGTGGGTCTTGTTGATTCTACGCCAATCTCATATCATTTGGCGCGACAAGCAGGGCAAAGCTGTTTCTGCTCGGGTTGAGATGGAAAATGGGTGTGCATGCGTGAGAAGTAATAACCAGGGCTTCAGAGAGGAGACAGATAGCGGCATATATTGAAGGTCCATTACACATCCAGGGCAGCAAACATATGGGGCCTGGCTGAAGTAGCTAACTGTCTCCCATCCTGTCTTTCTGCCTTAAAAATCATCCATTCTTTTCCTTTTACACTCACTTTCACATATACAGCCTCCATGAAGTGAGAAGGGATATGGGGAATTTACTGTGCTTAAATGTGTCAAATGGGGCACAGTACAGATCCACTGTACTCTTGAGACCCCTTTGAAGAATATGTATTTGTTTATGAAGGGATGGCCCATCTGCAGCCTTTCGTTTGGAGGAGGGAATCAGGCGTGCATCTTCTCTCGCTCGCAGCTGCTCCAAACGAAATGATTGCAGCTGACGCATCACCATTTCTCCTGAAACAGGGCTGTACAGTGGACTTCTGATATGAGGAAACAAAGTGTTATTTATTTATCTATTTGTTTGTTTGTTTTGTGTAAAATAATGTTCCAGATGCTTTTGATGTTTACACAGTTTTTGGGTTAAAGAAAAGGGTGTTAGGGTTACCCTTAAAGATAAAAAATATATATTTAAACCAAATTAATGTCAAAGTTTCTGTTACTTATTTATTTTATATGCTATATATAATCACTACAAAAATACAGTATAAAGCATATCTTTTCTATCTTTTAGAAATTTTGTTACTAAGTGTTGTTTGGATATTATTAATAATAGTCAACAAATCGTCTCTAAGCGTTGCAAATGTCATTAATGTTGCTGGCAAGGAGGTACACCTTTAAATTTACCAAACTGAAAAAATCTGTACAAATTGACTCTTTTTTTGTTTAGATTTGAATGTGACTAAAAGTGTGATGTCCGAGTGGCTGAGTTATTTACTTAGTAATTAGTCTGTCCATTTCCCTCTCAGGTCATTTGTGGATCAGTTGTGAACATGATAGATGGGAATTATCTCATTCACTGGGTAATAAGCCAATTTTGTCCCATCATGTGACTTTTCAGCTGTATTTTCCTATTCCTCCCCTCACAGTGAGCTCAAGAGAGACAAAAGCTGTTGGAAGGTGTCAGTTTAGAAACAAAATTATTAATTGATTATAATCATAAATACTAGGGGTGTGACGGTTACTATATAACCGTGAGACCGGCGGTTATAGTTGAACACCGTCATTAGAACTCTATAACCGCCAAAACCGTGTCATTAAAATATTTTTTACAAACATTTTTTATCAAAAATTATTTTCATTTTTTAGTTAGGATCATAAGATGCGCAATATATCGGGAGACATGGTTTTTACCACTTAATGAAGTTTTGTAAATCGTCAGACATGATATTTACCACTTCATAAAATTTTGCTTTGTAGAAAACCTTTCTTAAAAACGAATTTCGTTTTGTACACATTTTATCTTAATTTTAATAAATGTTTCATCAACCAATTGCATGTATTTTAATAAATAAAAAGCAAGTAAAGCAGACAATGATAACCGTGACATGGAAGCACAAGCGCGCAGCGTTCACTTGCACTGCACTGTGACCTAGAGCACATCTCATCGTAAATGAAACTCAGCGTAGGCCTATGCCTCATACTTTAGCATTAAATATCTTTGCTGCATCCTTTCTAGAACAGACAATGGCTTTTTTTTTTGCGGCTCGCATCAGCAAAGCATTGCATCGCCATAGACCGCAAAACAAGCAGCGGATGGCGGGCGGGTGCGGCTTTGAAATTTGCTCTATGATTTCCATGAAGCAAAAAACGAGGACGGAATCTCGAAATCCAGTCATGAAAATGAAACTTGCATTTTAATATGGACAGTCATGGAATTTGCCAAAGTTAGCATAAAATAATCAAATCAAATCTCCATATGGACCAGTAGGCTATCTGTAAATGTTAAGCCGCAAAAGTTGTTTAAACTATAAATCCGTGTTCTGCGCGTCTCTGTGTGAATTAATGAATGGCAGAGACGTGCAGGTTTGTTTACTACATAGACTGAAGCGCATGACGCTTGCATTAATTTCAGCATCTGAGCTTCAGAGTTCTCTCTCCATCAAGCGATCTGAACTTTTCAGCTCATCTCAATGGACACACAGCGCACCTGTATTTGACACTCTGTAAACTCTTTGTGAAGGCGCACGACTCACCGTCACTTTACTGATAGCGCTGTTTCTCACACATGCAAAGAGAGAGAGAGCGAGAGTCTTACTACGCTTAAAAAACACGCTATATGTAAACTATTCTTTGTTGTCCTCTCCTGTCAAAATAATGGATTAAATTTAGAAATATTCATATTCATTTTCGAACAAGCAGAAGACATACCAGTTTCTCCGGTAGTGGGCGGAGCTAATGGGCAAATGGCAATGGCTTTTTTTTGCGGCTCGCATCAGCAAAGCATTGCATCGCCATAGACCCCAAAACAATCAGCGGATGGCGGGCGGGTGCGGCTTTGAAATTTGCTCAAAAAACGTTGGCACGGATGATGAGTTTTGTGACAGATCTCCTTAATAAACGGAGGTCTGAAATCTCTGCCCCTTTACCGATCAGAGCGCGCGCTGACACGGAGTTAACCCGCTATCTCCAAGAACAACCAATTGACTTGGACACCCCCCCCCCCCCCCGACGGTTATGTTATGAACCGTCACATTTGACTCACGTCATAACCGTCATCACCAATTCTGAAACCGGCACACCCCTAATAAATACATTATAAAATTTAAGGGATGGTATGTTTTTTTTTTTTTAATGTTTTTTTTTAAGTCTTCCATGCTCACCAATGCTTTATTTATTTGATCCAAATAACTGTAAAACATTAATGCTTTAAAATATTATTGCAATATAAACTATTCTCTATTTTGAAATATTTTAAATGTAATTCGTCCTGTGATGCAAAGCTGAATTTTCAGCATATTTACTCCAGTCTTAAGTGTCAAATGATCCTTCAAGAATTAATTTTAGAATTTTGATTTGATGCTTAAAAAATATTTCGTATTAATTTTGAAACTTTTTTTGTTGAAACGTAATACATTTTTTCAGTAATGTACAATGAATAGAAAGTTAAAGTATTTAAAAGTTAAAAGAATGGGATTTATTTGAAATCTTTTGTTACATTATAAATGTCTTCACTGTAAATTTTTATAAATTTAATGCATCCTTGCTGTATAAAAGCATTAGTCATACTGACTCTTTTGATTTTTGAGAGTAGTTTATATATATATATATATATATATATATATATATATATATATATATATATATATATATATATATATATATATATATATATATATATATATATATATGAATATTTTAACGGATGCTCAAAGGGATCTGGCTTCCACACCTATTGAAGCTTATTCCTCACTTCCTCTTTATTCCTCTCTGTGTTTTCTCTCTCAACGCATTAGCCTTTCCACGGTACATTGCGGATTACCACCCTTGCTTGGCTCAATGGTAAATAAGTGCTTTAGTGTTCATGGGATAAAACTGCCAGGCAGAAATGAGGAATGCCGTGACTTTATCAGACCGAGCAGTAGAGGGCCCAAAGTACAGGGACCTGCCATAATTGCATATTAAAGTGACAACTAGAAGAATTTTTGCTATCTGTCATGTGGGGGATCATATTATGATGGGGGGAATGTGACTTTTAGTGCAAAGAGCTCCCAGTGGAAATACTCCGAGGGAATAATGACTTTCACCGGCAAGTCCTCTCCGTACTTTGTAGCCACATGCCAAAGAATCCTCTCTGAGAAAATGAGTTGAAATCGCCGAACAAGGGCTGGGCATCTCTAAGATTGATATAAATTGCACTGAATTGTAAAACTGCTTCTCAGATGTTTGAACCGATAAATCTTCCAATCAAGGGCGTTTAGACATAAATGAATTCACATAACATCACTTCACATTAACGCAGGGGTGACAGCTGTCAACCAAGCAGCACTGAAGCGATACCTTATCGGGTTGCCTCATGTTGCCCCTATGAAGATGTTTTACAGACTGTTCTGCTGTCTTAGAAAAACAGTAATGGATCTGCCTTGACGTTGGTCTCGAAAACCATGTACTGGTTATTGGTTGATGTGAACAGCATTAAATCACCAGTTGTGTATCTGTGATTCTGTGAGGACTGTTTTGTTGAAGGCACGCTTGCTGATAGCCGAGAACAACTCTCATATTGCTATCGATTTTAGTAAAGGAGAGCGCCAAGTGCTGCGTTTTACTCCAGAAGCCTTTTTCGTTCTGCAGTAAGTATTGAGAGAAATCTTCATCGCCATTGATTTGTGTTTATCAGCAGCCACAGTTGCAGGAAAAAAATAATTATCATCCAAATAGTGTTGCCCTTGAGAATGCGCATAACACGTTGTATATCATTCTTAGGAATTTCTCCAAATATTCAACTTTTAATAATATTTTGATTCATCCCAGAACTCATTAATACATGAAATGTAAGTGCATCCAATGCATTGGGATTCCAGGAGGTAATTGAACTCAGGTAAATATCAATGAAGCAGTTTGGAGGCTACGTGTTTTTAATCTGTTCTCCAGCAAGAGCTGGGGCAGCATTGCATTCTTCATTATGTAAACGTTCATTTCCATTTAAAATTCTTGTGCAAAGTCCCACCGCAAGATTGTGCCAGTCACAGTCATGTTTGTAGTGTTGTCATACTCATGCAGGCTGATTTGTCAAGAGTGTTTTGTGCATCCAGCAGTCCACCTGGAATAAAATGTGTTGAATTATTTATCATAGAACCATTACATCTGATTTCACATTAGCTCAGCTTAAGACAGTGAAGCCAGCGATGGTGTGATTGAGGACACTCGTATTGACCCTGGTAGTAGGGCTGATTGCCTGCTTGTAGGTTTGGTCTAAATTACCTCTCGGTTCAAAGGCTTCATTTTGCCCGACCATATATATTGGCAGTCATCAACGGTGGGGAATATATAGATGTCTGCTCAGAATACCTGATGGAAAATGCACGTGGGCTGAGAGGGTTGAATATGAAATGCAATCAGGCGAGTTCACTACCAATCCGCTGTTTAGGGGGCCTTCGCTAGATTGGATCAGTGTGCAGAATTGATTGGCCTCATCCCAGGGCTCAAGGTTCTGCTCGGGTCTTGTGGTCATGTCTTAGATAATACTGGTGATGAATGGGGTGTTATGGCAATGGCTTCCTCTGCCTATCTGGCAAATTATGCATGGTGATTTAGCACTACCAGGCAGAAAGGTGTCGGGAAAAATTGGGACTGATTTTGACCCATGTATGTGATGTTTTAACTTAGCCCTTTACATATTCACATAGCTTGACATAAGTACACCATCCAGATCCAAAAAGGCTGGTGGCAATTTAGATGTTCGGATGAAATAACATTTTTGCAAGCAACATATATTATAGTAGATATACTCCCTTTTTTTTTGCATGTCACAGCTCAGAATAGTCCCTAGTGAAAGGACCTGTATATACACACAGCCTGTCAAATAATTCTAAGGTCTCACAGACACCAAATCAAGAACAGGCCAGTGCTATAATTGCTTTTAAATCCCGATTGAATAGTTTTGACTGATAACCAGGCTTCACCTTTGTTAAGGCTAAAACCTTTTACCTGACATGAATGCGAAGAACTGTTTTGTGAACATTTTTAAAGAACTAAGAATGAATTACTGTAATTTATCAAAAAAATCAAATAAAATAAAATCCACCTTTGGGTCTTTAGTGTAAGTAAATGGTTTCCCCTCAAGGTGGCAAATGATTGTCACTTTATTTATTTTTTTAAGTAAATCATGATTTTTGTATTCTCTGAAGCCCTCTTTCTTCTTTCTAATGCAGTTCCATTGTTGGTAGTGACTTGTACAAAACTACTCATAAGGCTGTAAGACTGCATATTGTCTCATAAAATTGGAGTAAAATGGATGTAAAGCTGTCCGCAGAATCATTTCATAAATATTGCCTCAGCACTTACAGTTTCAGTGTGGTTTTATAGCAGGCAGTTACTCAGTTACTCAGTTATGTGATGAATTCTGCTTACAAAGACACATTAACATGATGTGCAAGATGAAAATGTAGCCTTCAGTGTGGGAAAAGAGTATAAGATACCAAACATTAAGAACATCAAAACATTCTGTTCATTACCAATTTATTCATTTTCTGTTCACCGTCTGTTGAAGGTAAAGCCATTTTTGTCTCTAAAGAAGTTTGAAATGGTTATGCATGTTTTTATTGGATTACTGCAACTCATTGTATATCAGTGTTCCTCAGTCATGTGTTACTTGTCTGCATTGGGTTCAGAATGCAGCGGCTCAGCTTCTTTGTGCTAACATGAGTCTATCACACCAGTTTTGATTTAATTGCATTAGCTGCCAGTCAAATATAAGATTGATTTAAAAATGTTACTGCTTGTCTATAAATCTCTCCATAATCATCTGATTTGTTACCTCCATACAGTCAATAGCACATATTGCTGTGTGCAAATATTCCCTTCTTGAACATATATTATTTTTATATTATATATTTTTATTTGGAAAATGCATTCTTTTTTATATAAATTTTATATAAATCATTTCAACATATTATATTTAACCAATTTGGGAAACACTTTATTTTAGGGTCTTTTAACTAGTTGCTTATTAGCATGCATATTAGCGGTACTAGAATATTAGCCATTTATTAGTAGTAATTAAGCACATATTAATGCCTTATTCTGCATGACCATGTTCTACATTCCCAATCCTACCCAATACCTAACCTTAACAACTAACTTACTTACTATTAATAGGCAGCAAATTAGGAATGTATTGAGGGAAAAGTCATACTTAAAGGGATAATTCACATAAAATGTTATGTTTATCTGCTTACCGCCAGGGCATCTAAGATGTAAGTGATTTTGTTTCTTCAGTAGAACACAAACCAAGATTTTGAACTCAAACCATTGCAGTCTTATCATGTAAGTGGATGGCTTTGGGAGTTTAAAAACATACACAAACAAAACCAAATTAAACACTATGGCCTGAGCGTGTTCTTCTCAACAGCAGGCACCTGATGTATGGTCCTCTTCTTGCTTTACAGTGGATCCAGACTTATAAGTGCATTACTACCACCTATCTCTCAAGTGAACCATTGACATCTCCTAATTGAGATTGTAGATAGTGTCAATGGTCCATTTAAGAGATAACTGGCAGGATCAAACTATCTCTTTTATAGTGAATAAGTGTTCCCTATTCTAAATTTTTACCCTAATTGGTCATGTATACATACATATATAGTGTGTGTGTTTGTGTGTGTGTGTTTTATTTGTCAAGAAGGACATCACTGAAAGGAATGATAGCTGATGAGTACCGTAATGTTGTGTGAGCGAAAGTGATAAACGAAATTCTATTCTATTCTATTCTATTCTATTCTATTCTATTCTATTCTATTCATTATTTACTATATACATTTCTGTATGTTGTATTACTTCGATTTCTTTCTCATAAAGTGATGTTAAGATTCCAGGTGATTGTTTGACCTATTGTAAGGGATGTTTTCCTCTTCTAGGTTCCTTCATGATGGTGAATGCTTCGGGTCGTGCATCAGGTCAGAAGGCCCACCTGCTCCTGCCCACGCTAAAAGAGAACGACACCCACTGCATAGACTTCCACTACTCCCTGTCTAGCCGGGATGGGACGAGCCCCGGAACCCTTAATGTCTACATAAAAGTGGATGGTGGACCACAGGGGAATCCCATCTGGAATGCCTCAGCACCCGTCACTGAAGGCTGGGTGAAGGCCGAACTCGCCATCAGCACCTTTTGGCCCAACTCCTACCAGGTAAGCATGATGCTAATAAAACGGTAAATGGACTGCATTTATATAGCACTTTCAACAGACCCATGGCCATCCAAAGTGCTTTACAAGTTGCCTCACATTCACCCATTCACTCACCAACGGTGGTGGTGTCAGCCATGCAAGACGCCATCCAGCTCGTCGGGAGCAGCTTGGGTTAGGTGTCCTGCTCAAGGTACCTACATTTGGTCAGGTAGAGCAGTTGCTCACTTACAATGGGAGTCTGTGGAGCAAATGATGACAACCATGATCAGGTAGGTTTTTTTTTTTTTTTTGCAGGATGAGCCACTTAGCAAACAAATGACCAGCAGCTAGAGAAGTGCTGAAAATGTTGTCCACTTGGCCACTGAAATAGACAGAAGTTTATTTTCTGCAATATATTTGTGGTGAATGGCACCAATTGAACTGCAGAAAGTGGCAGTAGATTGCTCTCTACTCAATTACCACTGCGATCACTGTCCCCTAATCTCACCCACAAATGGCCCTGGTGAATAAGCTTTTAGTTGTTAATTTTAGATCTGTCTTTTTGCTTATTACCTCTCACTCTCGCTCCCTCCTTCGTTTTCTCTCTTCTGATTCTTCACACCCAGATCTCCTCTCTGTCTCTCTCTGCCTCTTGTGCTCCTCTTCATTCTGTCTGTTGATTCACCGGTCAGTCTGTGGAGTGAAATACCCTCATAAGATTAGCCATGTAATTGAATCAACTAATGGGAAGAGCAAATATTTAGCCTGTGCTGGGAATACTGAACTTCTCTTGGCAAACAGCAGACCAATATTTGCTGAAGGCAGTATTTGCTGAGGGCATCTATTTGACCAGCAGGCAATATCAAAGCTTGTGTGTGTGTTTGTGTGTGTGTATTTGTGCTTGTGGGGAACATCATTAAAACATGCAAGTGTATATAACCAAAAATTGTGTAATAATATAAATGTATTAATTATTATGATTTATCACATATTATAAATATTAAATATTACAATTCATTTTCAAATGTTTATATTTCTTTCTTTTTTAGTGGTTTTATTTAGATTTTGAATTAAGACTTTGACAATCACACTCTCTAGGTGCTTGTTCCCAGTCTGTGCTCACAGAATGCAATTTAACGTTTTTAAAATCATTTGCTTCTCTTGTTGAATTGAACGTAATAAATTACCAGTTAAATATCGAGAACTAATATCTACCATTAATTTTTGCCCGTGGGATCATAAACTATACTGAAAAATATCCCACCGTGAGTTTGATTAGAGCAACAGATTTGCAGATAAGTGGCCAATTTGACTAAAACGAATCTTTGGGTTAACTGACTTGTTTCCTGCCGTGTTACATTTGAAATAGTAGGGTGCCATTTCAGTGTGACAGTGTTTAAATGGTAAAGTTTTATGATATGCAAAATAAAAATTAAAAAGGGCAAATCTGACTCTTTTTGAGTTTGTGATGGTACATTTTTTTAAAAGAAGTTATTTTGCCATGTCCTGACAGCTTTAGAGATCATTCGTGTCACCCATAATGTTGTGAATAAATTATGAATGCAGCAATGTCCTTGAGTAGAGGCAAGGATGATAAAATGAGGATGTAAAAGGTCTGCTCATTCAAAATGGTTATCATTTGCTCAAACCTGTGTGGCAGGATATTCACATTGGTCTTTTCTAGGATTGAGAATTGATCTAAAAAGCTTAAGCCACTGAAAGCAGCTTCCACAACATATCTGATCTAAAACGTGACATTCTGTGGTTGTGGTTTGTGCAAACACACACCTTTAGTCTCCACAGTCTCATCCTGAAAAACATGGTGAGTCTGGTTGAGTAGATCGAGTGTCTTGACTGGTCACAGTGAGGCCTTTTTGGAAGCAAGGGACTCAAGTGCATCCTGTGTCCAGGTTTTGGCTTTTTAGTGCCAGTCCTTGGCAGCCCTGAGAGAGAGGGCATTGTTCAGACCACACATGTCCTCACCACATGGCATGTACAGTATGCCATGCAAAACATGCCAGTCCCATATGTGTGTGTTCGAATTTGTGTTCTCAGTGCAGATTATCAGATTATTATGGCTTCAAAAGTTTTCTTGTGCTGTTTTTCTTCAAAATAAATGCAATATGCATGGACATTCAAATATTTTTAACTGTGCCGTAAGTGCTTGAATATGATTTGGGGCTTATGATTTACAGGTAAAGATCTCTCCTGTTGAATTAGTACTTTGAATATTTTCATGCTTGAAATAAATAGACTCAGTCTGAAACAAGCTGTCTTGATTTAAACGCTTGATTTCCTCTCCCCTCTTCTCTGGTTTAGGTTATTTTTGAGGCTGTGTCTGTACAAGGGCATCCTGGGTTCATCGCCGTGGATGAGCTGCACGTTTTGGCCCACCCTTGCCGTGAGTAAACACACGCACACACACACATACACACGGCGCCTGCTTACTTTCGCAGTCTTGGCTACGCTGCAGGAGTTCAGTCTGTCAACTACTGTGAGAAGCACTTCATGTGGATCGAGGGTTGAACAGAGATGGAAGAGGCCAGCAAACAAGCAGGTCTGTGCTGAGGATGAGAGATAGAGGGAGACAGACTGCAGAGCTGAGTGCTCAGACTTCAGACCCCCATCATTCTTGTTGTGACAGGAGAACTTTAGCCTTTGACTTCAATTGTCCTAAATCTCTCTGTGTCACTAAAGTAAAGCCAGCAGCGTTGATGAAGCGTGTGCCATTTACATGTAATCATTTAGCATATGCTTTTATTAAAAGAAAAGTCATTAATCTCAATAACTGGCATTGATTATCTTTGCATGACACATAGCTTTACATTTAGTGTTTGCAAAACAGCAAACAGTGTACATTGCACCGTATGCAGTAGGCTAGTATACCATTCTACATAACCAGAATTTTTAATAAAAATTTAATAAGAACTGAGTTGAAGGAACACAAGCATAGATCATGGAAGTATCTTATCATGACTCTTTTATTTTTTTTTTTTTACTAGTCATAATAATAATAATAGTGGGTAATTTTAAGATTCCTTCATTAAATCGGAACAGTTTCACGTTATGGCAGATATGTAAAAAAAAAAAAATATCTATATTTTCAGTGACTTTAATTATAAAAGATTGATATTGCTTTTGTGCAGAAATGCATGCACAGATAATAAATCTGGCAGAGAGAGTGGGTGGAGACTGCTGTACTGAGGATCAAGAGTTCAGCTAGTGCAAGAGTTACGCTTCTGACAAATGCACCTGTAAACCTCTTTGCACCTGTACACGCAAATTAGAGAATGTTTATTGGAAATAGTAATGAATATGAGCTCCATTCATTTTTTTGATATCAGATGGTGATTCTAAACGTACACTCCGAAAACCAGACAGAAACTATTTTCACCATCA
>NW_020525247.1:0-22500 GCF_003368295.1 Carassius auratus | reverse complement strand
TGTATTTTATATTGTGTGCGTGTGTGAAAGTGGTTAACGATAACGTCAGCAATGGTGCAGTGCTTTGTATCTGACTGCAATCACTGCTCAGTTGTCAACACATGTCGTTGCCATTACACAAATGTTCAGTAAATGCACAAAAAGGTATGTCTAGGCTAAATATTGTTTTGACAGTGGCATTATAAAATGCTTGATATGACTCATTTCATATGGAGGCTACAGTAGCCTAGCTAAAGTGGACGATAATGCTAACTAAAGTTACCAACCTCCCTGCAAAACTCTCAATGGCAGCCAAGGAGATCATGATTGCACTGATAAGTCTACCATGCAAAAACGCAACACAGGTTTTTATTTTATTTTATTTTTTTATTAATGATATTCAGTCTTCACGGACCTTCGAGGGGTTTAACCAGACGGTTATACGAGCTCCACCAATCAGATGCATCACTGTGGGATTGTGGGATTGTTCAGGATTGTGGGTAATGAAGTACTTAGCCAAGACATAGCGAATAAAAGGCATTTAGATCAAAACAAGGTTAGTGCCCCCATGATCTTTTTACGTTTATATGAGCATATACTGTTGCTTAGTACAGCCGTAGCTGGTTTTAAGTCTACCATGTATGGTTACGTTTTAATGGCTTATACCCCAAATGTCAATGCAGAAATTGCATTGAATTTTTAGTTCCGGCACCGGCTGTGGGTGGGACTGTGATGCTCTATAGCCTAGATATCACAACATTGTCATTTGCGTCATTAATCGCAAACGATAATTTATTAAAACGTCTCACTACCCAACTACCTACAGTAGCTTAATTTGTGGAGGACGAAGAGAAAGCACCCATTTGGCAAATGAGCCAGTAGTGAGAAATAAATAATAACTTTTAAGTAGGGTCCAGTGCCTTTTCGATACTTTTAAAATGGTACTGGCGCCTCAACGTGCCTGAACCGATACTTAAAAAAAAAAAAAGAACTACAAAAAAAAACTATGGATAACATTAAAGAACATTACAAATATTTAAAATAAATCCATAGCTTTCACCTTGGATGCTCTCATTTCCCAAGTTGTGTTTCCCTTAATCTAAGTCTAATAAATGTATTTCACAATCTGGGTCATTATTTAATACAAAAGTACACATAATGTTTCTACTGTATCTCTGTCACTCACTCTGATATTTAGTTAAGATGAGTGCTGTCTGTCACTTTCTTAAATCAGTTCTGTGAATGACTGTATGCTCATTCTTTATAAAGTAGCAACAATCTCGTTTTTAAAATACAGTACTGTGCAAAAGTCTTATGGAAAAGAAAGAATAGTGTTTTCACCCCAAAAAAGGGTTTTAAGCCAGTTATTTATATCTTTTGCTGCAATGTGTCAGAAGGACAGTAGTTTGCCATTAATTTTAATAATAATCTAGTGCGATTTTGAATGCACAAGCAGTTTGACGATGGCAAAATGAATGTTTGGAATTGTAAACTGATATTTTATACTGACAGTGACACTCTACAGCAAAATATATAAATAACTGGCCGATCACCATTCTTTTAAGTGAAAATACTGCCTAAGACTTTTGCACAGTAGTTTATGTACGTATGATTAAATGAAGTATATTTAAATAAGTGTAAGGAAACAGCTGTTTCGTGATTAGCGGTGACAAGCGAAAACTTTACTCTAGATGAGAAACCGACTGATCGTGACCTTTTGTAAACTGTATTTATGACAAAGAACTTCACAGATACAGATATTCTAACAATCTATCGGTAAACACACACCTTGTGTCCTCTGTCTCTGTTTGAGCTCGCGCTGCTCCACCGTGGTCGGCGGATTGAAGAGCGCGCTGAAAGACGGGAGGAGACCGGACTGATGCCGGTTTCATATGAAATTTAAGCGGACTGACTCTGAGGCGATCGGATACTACTGGTTCCAACCTACTTTTAAGAAATATATTTTTTGATAAACGAACCCAAAACTGTCTATACAGTGTGATGTGACTTGTGTCATGTGCAGGTGTGATGGATCGCGTATGGACCAATAGGGTGTCGGAATGGAATATGTGTATACTTCTCATCCAACCACAATCAAATTCACTCCATCCTGATGGCGCGATTTATCTGGATAGGGTTTTTTTCTTTCTCTCTCTCTGAACGATAACATTCCGGTATGAAATAGCAGTAACGAAGCTATTTTTTAAATGTAAGGAGTAGAAAGTACAGATACTTGCGTGAAAATGTAAGGAGTAGAAGTAAAAAGTCGGCTGAAAAATAATTACTCAAGTAAAGTATAGATACCCCAAATTTCTACTTAAGTACAGTAACGAAGTATTTGTACTTCGTTACTTGACACCTCTGGGTTTATGTGAGTGCTAACTGTATTAAAATAACATTTCAGCACTGTTGAGCATATTTAATAAATCTAATTTATCAGAAATATGCTAAAATTAGCTTATCCGTTTAATATTCTCTGAACCTAAACAGAGGATATTGTATTTCTGTATTAAAAAGCCATCCATATTGTATGTATTGGTGTCTATTCAAATGTAAAAATGTTTGAATATCTATGAATAATAATGAGATGACTAAAATAAATTATTTTTAAGGTAGACTGGGCAATAATGTTATTGCTGTGCCACTGGTGAAATTGCAGAAATAATGTTTTCAAGTAGGTTTCTCAAACACTTCTTGGACCCCTTCTGTCATTGTTCTATAATCTATAATCATTCAAACAGAACTGAATCTTTGACTCAGACAGTAAAAGTAAGTTTAAGGCCTGACAAACCTGCATTACTGTTGGAACCACTTGAGTTGCATGATGGTGCATGATGGCTGAGCTAAAGCTTCTCTTTGCAGATGATTTAGCATTGCTTTTGCTGCTAGAGCAAGCACTGCGGGACAGTTTCAAGTCCTGTATATGCTCTAAAAGACCTGGTTGTCCCAGTATCATTTGGGGAAACTTTAGAAACCCAGAACCAGGTAAAACTTCACAAGCATCACTTGATTGTTTGTTAAAGCCTTAAATAGTTACATACTGTTCATAATTTAAATATATTTGCTTTATATTGCATATGTGATGTAACTTTCATTATATGAATATAGACTACTGTTGAAAAATGTGAAAATAAATTAATGCTTTTATTTAGCAAGGATGCACAAATGTTATCAAAAGTGACAGTAAATGCATGTTCTTTTAAAACTTTCTATTCATCATTGAATCCTGAAAAACACTGCTTCACGGGTTTCTACAAAAATATTAAGCAGCACTGTTTTAAACATGAATAATAATAAGAAATGTTTCTTGAGCAGCAAACCAGCATATTAGATTCCTGAAGAATCATGTGAAGACTGGAGTAATGATGCTGAAAATTCAGCTTTGCGTCACAGGAATAAATTATGTTTTAAAATATAGTCAAATAGAAAACAGCTATTTTAAAGTAGTATAATATTTCACAATATTGTTGTTGTTACTGCATTTTAAACAAACATCTGCAACCTTTGAGAGCATAGGAGACGTACTAACTCCAAATGTTTGAATAGTAGTGTTCAATTGTTTATAATTTTAAGGATATGGACATAGTCTCTTATCATTGTCATCTTGAAGCTGTATTTATTGAGCATCTGCACCGCAAGTAAATTCATCATAATCCTGTGGTACAGTGTGATGCATGCAGGTACTCTATTGTCAAGGCTGTTATCTGCCATTTCAAGTGGTGATTTATGAGGTATTCTGCTGGAATTCCACATGTTATTAATGACCAATAATGTGTAAATGAACTATAAGATCATATCTAGTGTTGCTGCCCAGGACGGGAAATGCAACGCTACAAATTTTTGAAAGTTTTACATCCCCTTATTCATGACAAAATGAAGTTGTTAAACTGGCTTTTCACAAAATTCAAAGTCAGTGTCACCCCTTTATTTATACGTCAAGTGTATTTGTAGCACACAATTTTTAAAGTTTGAATTAAGGCTGATAAGTGCTGCAAGTGCAATATCAAATTTTCAACGTCAAACTAAGTCACTGTTAAGCATATTATAATAAATCTAAATTTATTAGAAATATGCTTAAATCAGTCTATCATATAAATATTTTGTGAACCTACATAGAGATTTCTGTATTTCTCTGGAGTCATACATAAAAAATAATTTGTCTATATATTGACATTGTATGTATTTACAGTGTAAATGGTAAAACCATTCTAACTCATGGTTTATTATGAAATGGTTGCAACATATGGTATAAGGCAGCTATGTTCATTGAATGATTATTAATTGTATAAAATTATGATAAACAGATTTTGACTAAGAAATATGCAGTAATTTATTATCTGTGAAATTGTGGATTGATTTAGAGTATTATCATTATCAGTGACTCATCCAATCAGATTTTCTTGTAAAGTAATGGCCAATCTTTGCCAGCAATCAGTGCCATCTGGCTTTGCTGAGCATGTCCTGGGAGGATGGTGGTGCGTACTGGAGCAATATCCCTCAAGCCGTGAGTGCCTCAGGTGCTCAAGGGGTCCAGTGTCATCCTGGGAATTCAGAGGTGTGTGGATGCGTCTGTGTATGTGCATGATTAGGTAAGCCAACAGAGGGGTGATGTATAACATCATTTCCCTGGGGAAATGAATGGAGTGCAAGGCAATATGCCGCACAGCACAGGCATGTTAAATGAAATATGCATTAATTAATGCATGCGGTGCCAGGGACTCAGTCCAGGGGGAGGAGGTGGGGGCAGCGTGTGTGGCATGAGTGGCGTAGTTCCAGCCAGACACTGACAATTAATAAAGAGAACTTGCTGGAGGTGTAACTTTTAACAGGAGCTGAGCTGAACAGGCCAAAAGCTTGACCCTGTTTAACTGAAGAAATGCAGACTAAGTGGAGCTGCAGAAACATTATTTTCTTAATCAGTTTTTGGCCTTAACATCCTTAATGCAAGATAAATTTACTGGAGGAGTAAAATTATGTACAATTAAGTATATTTCTCATACCCCATTGGCAGTGTTTCTCATTTTTCTTGTTCTTACCTCATTAGAAAAAAAGGTGCTGAATTTTCAGCACCCATTATTCCAGTCTTCAGTGTCACATGCTCCTTCATAAATCAATCTAATATGCTCATTTACTGCTCAAGAAAAAAAAAAAACTGTTATGAATGTTGAAATATTTAACAATTTAATATTTTCACGGAAACTGTAACTTTTAAATGTGTTTTTATTTATTAATAGAAAGTTCAAAAGAATACCATTGTTTTGTTTTGTCTTTTATATTTGACAAGTTACTTTTCAGCAGTTTAAAACTTGTTGAAAAAAATATTACTTTATTTAACTTTTCTTATAATTTTACTGAACTTTTAAACTGAGCAAAATGTAAGTATTTTCAAAATTTTTCCCAAACTAAATTTTTTTTACAACACTCTTTTCAATGTGCATGTTGGTCAAGCTCCAAAAAGGAGGTAAACATCATAAAAGACTATTGTGGATGAGTTGTATAACCAGTCAAACAACAAGAAAACAGAGAGAGGGATGGTGTGTAAATATGAGTAAGTGTGCTCAGTTTTGCCTGAACTGTAAGTACTGGCCATTGCATCCTCAATCCAGAAAGGTGTCAGCCACTGAATGTATAAGTGTGTTTGCAGGCTGAGGGAGCGCGGGGGAGAAACACACACTGAGAGATTAAAACGGTGAGTTTTATAAATGGGGTGCTCATAGAGGGCTGCAGGGGTCATTAATAACCACCGGCTGATGGCATGGAGAGAGAGATAGAGAGAAAGACAGACAGAGAGTTGCTAGTAATTGTAATGTGAGGGTACTTCCTTCCTGCTGGTGACCGTGAAGAAATTATTTGTAATTTTCTTCTCATGTCTCTTTTTTTATTCTTGTTTGCTTTGGCTCTTGCAGGATTTGCTTTGTAAATATGTTTCCCTTATGCATGCATGTGTCTCCTTTTTTGATTGCTTTCTCAGCCACAGTAACATTTTATTGCTCACAGGTTGCTCTTTCATAGCTCAGGAGTTTTAATGAGTTCACAATTATGTTTTATTACAGTACTTGGAAGGCAATAGAGAAATTCCTCAAACAATCTGGTTAGTTTGTTCTAAACTTCTAACCTTAAGTGCAAAAATAAAAATTCCGCAGCTAATTGAGCCTGATTCACTTGGCATTTTCTACATTTCACTACATTTTTTTTAAACTTTAGGATACATTTTTGTTCTGGTACTTTTACACTTTTACCCACCCTTAAACCAACCCATACCACCAAATCTGTCCCTGCATTACCCATATCCCACCTTAACAGCAGCAAAAGTGTTTTGCAATACTTATTTTTTGATGTAAGTACATATAAGTTAAGGCCACTTAATATAAAGCGGGACCAATGTTTGAGCTCATACTGAGAACTCTTTTGACTTTTGATCGCAGACTTTGGTATCTTGGCAAATATAAACGCAGTCTGAGATGTTGTTGAGATCTCTTGTGAAATTCCACAAAAGAGATATATATCATGATTACTGATGTGTGCTGTGCCATTGCATACATACATACTGTACACACACACACACACACACACACACACACACACACACATATATATGTTTGTATATATATATGTTTGTATATATTCAGCTTGTATGGTCCTATTTTCGTCATAGATTTAAAATAAATACAATTACCATATGTTTTAATATATCTTGAAGCCACACTGAATTCAGTATTCTAATATAGATATGAACTCTTCTTGAATCTTCACTATCTCTCAGTGAATCCCGGGCCTGTGTGCCAGAGGCAGTGTGCTAGTCTAGTTAGCATGCAGGTCGTGGCATCCCCATGGTTCATGAAACCCCTCTCTGCCTCTGACAAGACAGGAGGCCCCCCGGGGCCCTTCATCCACACCACACTCTCCCCACAGACTCACATCAGCAGAATAATAGCGAATGAGTGTGTCCAGTACGACCTTATTGATATGCTGCTGGTCAGCGCTGGACCTTTCATGTGAGAGTGAATGAAAGAGAATAATATAGTGTTGATGGATTCATAGACAGAGGGATGGCCTCAGGTAGAGGTGCTAATGACAGGTGACAGCTGTAATCTGGATCGATTCTCTTTAGTCTCTGTTTGGTATGATGTTCGTGTAGTTGATGAAGGGCATGCATGGAATATTAACCTACTGTAAAAGAATGCAGTAGAATGCAGAATTTTTCTCAATTCAATTCTAAATTCTGTTTATTGTCCTGTACCTGTACTTTTATAAGATGTATTTTTGAATCCCAGTGCAAAAGCAGTTGCCATTTTATTTGATCGTATTTCTTATATTTATACATATAATAAATAATGCACAATTATGAATATGCCTGGATGATATTTTAAGAGATTCCTTGTTTGTTGCCTTAAAGTCAGCTGTCTAAGTAGTCAGCTCCCAAGGTTTTGGAACAGAGCTTGTGTGTGGTTTCAGGATATTGGACAGAAAAACAGCGAGTTTGCAACTTGTGTGTGTAGAGTTTTAACATGGACCTAAATGTCTGACAACATCACTGGTCTGTGTGTGTGTTTTTTTTTTTTGCCAGAGGTGTTTGTGTGTATGATGGTGATGCAGAAAGCACTGTGTTATCTACACTCAGACAGAGAGAAGCATTAGTGAAGGATTTTGGAAATCTGTGTGTGTGTGTGTGTGTGTGTGTCCGTAGACAGCCTGCGAGCGGCCTTCAGTACAGAGATGGATTAGAGTGCAGTAATACTACAGCCCAGATAAGCAGGAGCCGAGGAGTTAGCACTTCAAACACGCGCAGCCACTTTATTTGTCTGTGTGAATATTTATTTATTTAGTTTGTGTTCCATAGCCTCTTGATGCACTGCTCTCCAAGTTCCAGGCACTTCAAAGTATATGCCGCATATATGCATTGAAATACATAGCTTTTTCACAGAATCTCCATCTCATAGGAATAGAGTAGTTCTGTTTCCAAAACCTAGTGAGCTACCTACCTAGCAGCATTATTAGGCATTGCAGGTGAGCTACAGACTGCCGGCTGTAGAGGAGTATAAAGGAGATGACACAGACCACTTGTAGAAAAATATGTGGGAAAAGTCTCAAGACTCAATATGGCGGCTGAATGTAAGTTATGTATTTTTTTAGTTGTTTTTACTTAAAAAAAAAAAAAAAAAGGAAAACAAGATCTGCCTGTTTCAACTTCAAGGCAGGTTTTGTCGTCCAGGGTCACAGATTGCAAAAAAAAACAAAAAAAAATGCAACCCATACATTGTTGCAAACTCAGTGAAAAAAATTAATTCTACATCGTGTCCAAGTCTGGAAAATGTTGATTATAAGTATACTTGCAAAAAGGATATATGAGTGTCCAAATTTATTTGCATACATACAGTATACTCACATTGGGCGATATATGTTATATAGCAAATCTCAACTGCTTGATTGCTTGTATTGTTGCAAAATATATTATTGTCCAGCTCTAATCTGCAAAATGCAACTATAAGACATGAATATATAATAAATATTAACATCATCATTTTCTGTATAACTGCCTTGAAATAATGTGTATTCTGAAAATATATAAATACTTTTGATTTGACTTTATCTTAGCATAATGCTGATCAAGGTCAATTGTCAGTAAAGTTTTCACAATTTCCACAAAAGTTTTGGTCACTGAGGCCAAACATAAACTATTGCTACAGTGTTAATTTTGACAGGCTTTTTTGATTTAGTCTTAGTCGTTATCTTGAGATGAAAATACTTAGTCTCAGTCACCTTTTAGTCATATGAGTTTATAAAAAAATTAACAAAAAAAATGTTGGTAGGGAATCTCTCATCTGATTCCCTTGAGCCTTTCCTTCACGGTTTATACAAACAATAAAGCGAATGAGTTGAAACAACTGTGTGAGTCACTCAGAACCGTTTCCCATGAGGGTGCCAGTATGGAGGATGTAGGAGATTTGTGGGTGCTGCTGTAGTACTATTGAGCATAGTTTAAGTCGATGAAAAGTAATTGCATTTTTGTCAACTTTTAGTCATGACTTTTAGTCAAACTGCAAGTTAATCAACAATGATTGTGACTCCCGAGAAAAACAGGACATCTGGCCACCTTATCCCTACCCCTTCGGGTGCTGAGGCCATTGTTTCAGCTCGCTAGTTTGCATTTTGGTAGTCTATCCTGAGACTAGATATGCAATCGCCCCTTATCCAGTTGCAATCCAATGACAGGGATGCACATTTTGATGGACAAGACAGTAGCCTATAGGATGTATTTTGAGTGTCTGGTAGTCCACAAATAACATTCTAGTCCTGTCTGGTCTTGTTAACGAAGACGTGGCATAAATTTGGTCATAGTTTGTATCATCAGATATTAGTTTTAGCTCGTCAACATCTCAAAATTTTTTTTTGTTAATTAATATTTTTTTGTCATTGTCTTTATTGAGGAAATTAACACTTCTATGCAAATGCATGAACACAAAGGCTTATAGCTATCAAACACACAAGTTTGTGTTGTATTATATAGTGAACATTAATGTGAACTGCATCTCCTACAGTCAGATTTATATTTCTGGTCTGCATTTCTGACCTTATGAGGCTCAAGTTAGGATGTTGCCTGTGTAGGCAGTATACAGTAAGGCAGCTCAATAGATTTTGCAATAGAGATTTGTGTGTGTGTTTTATGTCTCCTTGAGTCCAGAGTTGTTTTTGGAGCAGAATTTAGAATTTGTATGCACAGGTGTCCTCAGCATGGCGTCTTTGAACAGCGCTGGGTTTATGAATTCAGTCTAGCGAGAAACACCTCCTTCCTTATTTTCACTGTCTCCCTCTGTTGTCGTCCGTTCCCCGTGCATTGCTTTTATTTGTCCAGACCTGAATGTGCTTCTTCTGAAAGAGGGTTTGAAGAGCCTTCGCTCCTCTCATGCTGTTCTTGCTGTGCTTGTATGTTTACAGCGTTCCTCCTCTATATTTCTCTTGTTCCCTGCTCTTCAACAGTGCTCAATACAATGCTTTGATTAAAGCATTCTGTGAGGGCATCCAATGGAAACATTTCTAACACTGATAGAAGGGGAATTTGTCTTTAGATGGAGAGAAGAAAAAGCAGGAATTGTAGTTCCTGACAAAGACAATCAAACCTCCAAAGAGATACTGCATCAAGGGACAAGGGTCAGGTCGAAGCCACAGACTGCATCTCTCCTGGCATCTCTCATCTGGTTCCCTTGAGCCTTTCCTCCGAGGTTTGATCCAAACAATAAAGCGAATGAGTTGAAACAACTGTGTGAGTCACTCCGAACCGTTTCCCATGAGGGTGCCAGTATGGAGGATGTAGGAGATTTGTGGGTGCTGCTGTAGTCTGATGAATAGGTGTGCAGAGAGCTTGCCAGTCCTATGGAGAGCTTTGCAATTTTTTGAAAGTGCTTGAGTGATTTTTGGCATAATGTGATGCAATTCTTAAACAGAATGAAAATGTGAGGATGTTGCTCCATACGTTTTTTTTTTTTTTTTGATGTTATTAATGTTTTTCCGGTTGTGTAACATTGTAGACATTGTTCATCTGAAAAATTCTAAATTCATCTGATTTGTAAATGCTTCAAGTGAAGAAGCCAATATGAGGTTTAACGTTTATACAGCTGGAATAATATCATCAATATATCATCATATTTAAATGGAAAACAGTCATATAGAATTGCATTGTTTTTACTGTATTTCTGATATACATAACATAAGAGAAACCCCAAACTTTTGAGCAGTGTACGGAAGCACAAATGTGTATGCATCAGTTGAATTGTGGCTATTAAAAAACTCTCTGGTTCTAGATTAAATCAAACTTTCTCATATATTCACTCTATATCCCTTTCTCAATTTCTGTTGAATTGGTTGTTCCGACACACGGGGAAGCAGATTGCAATTATTGTTGTTTCACAGCTACAAATTCCCATTTGACGGTGGTGCTCATCTCTCTCTCCTCCAGCTCTGCTATCAGACAAACCCGGTGGGCTTTGATCAGATAGCAGGGTGGGATTTCTGGAGATTTCTCACAAATCCAGCTGTTTTTAAAACCTCCCTGTGGACACCAGGTGATAAAGGCTCAAATTACAGGGGCGCTTGGCCACAAGGACACACATACACATGCACAGGGACTAATATTCCTGAACGTATGGCAAAGTATCAGTGGAAATGGGAATGATCTTTGTTATCAAGAGAATTTGATAAGAAAAGATGAGAGAGAGTATTTAGGATTGTGCTCTTCTACACCTGAAATAGTAAACAGTGTGTTCAGGAAGTCTCTTATGTCTGTAGGAAATGAGTTTCCTGGACTGAAAGGGACCCCTGGTGAACGGTTAATGCTACTTTTGTTATCTGTATCCATACTGTGTGGCACTGTGAGGTTGTGTCTAGCCTGTCTGAGCCTAGCATATTTCCTTATTCATTCTCATTTAATCTTTTTGAGAGAATATACTGACTGATATAAGAACTAGAGAACTTGAGAAGGAGCTGAGATGAGCTGAAGCCTTTGTGTCATTCTTATATTTGTTTTTGTTCTGCCAGCATATTTATATACAGTCACTATCTCACCTATCTTCTTGAACTTTCAGTTATTAGTTGCTGTTTGTCATGATACCACAGTTTCTTTTTTTTTTTTGTCATCCTGAGCAATACATGACCTTAATGAGACTACAGAGTAATGAATAGACATCAGATGTTTTAACTTTCTTATAAAGAACATTTGTCGATTTCTTTAGTGATGTGGCAACAAACCACTTTGCTATCAACAACCACATTAAGGCTGAAAGCTCAAAATAGTTTGTAAATCGTCCGGAGTACAATAACATTCAGCCAATCATCATGCAGCAATCACCAAGATTCAGCCCGTCATTAGCAGCTTCCAACCCTCATTTGCATCCAGCTGCAATCATACACGCTCAATCCAAATACACATCACTAATCATTGAGTTTATCAACTGCAGGACCATAAATGCCCACGCTAGGACAATGTGCTGACATAAAGATAGCTGAAAATGCATTAAACGATGGAAGTGTATTAACGGTTTGAACAAAGGGACTACTTCAAAATTACAATTTGGATGTGGCAGCTACCTTGATGAACAACACGCTGGAGTCCATTCATATGATAAATAAGACATTATCCATAGGCAATATCTAATTTCACACTAAAGTACTGAAGATTTGTTTTGCGGTCATTGGGGTTTATTATGGCAAATTATTGGTCATGTTTATGGTGAGAGATTTAAACCCCTATGCTTAAATATTACACATACAGTAAGTGACCCTGGACCACAAAACATGTCTCAAGTCACTGGGGTATATAAACATTGTGCAGGTCAAAATTACTGATTTTTCTTTTGTGCAAAAATCATTAGGATATTAAGTAAAGATCATGTTCCATTAAGATATTTTAAAAATTTCCTACCATAAATATATCACAACTTAATTTTTGTTTGTTAATATGCATTGCTAAGAATTAATTTGGACAACTTTAAAGGTCGATTTTCTGAGTTTTTAGATTTTTATTTTTTTTGCACCCTCAGATTGCAAATTTCAAATAGTTGTATCTCAGCCAAATACTGTCCTTCCATACATCAATGGAAAGCTTATTTAAATAGCTTTCATATGATGTGTAAATCTCAAATTTTGAAAAAATTTGAAAAAATCTGGTTTTGTTTTCCAGGGTCACATATATTCATTTTCTAAGCTGAATAAAGGTGAAAAATATCCAATAGACTTTAAATGAGGTACTTAAATAAAAAAATAAAAAAATAAAAAAAAACAGATTATTATAGAAATTATTAGTTTTAAAGAAACTAAATTTATTTTTTTTTTACCCTTTTTTTTTTTTTTACCTATATTTCCTGTCTTTTTTTCTCTGGTAATCTCTGTTGACATTTTATCATTCCTCCCTTTCTGTTATCGTTTTTATTTGCTTTTTTATTTGCTCCCACCTTCATTTTCATTTCAAGCACTAAATGCTCTTAAGCTTCGGAGGTTGAAGGGTAACGTTTAAACTCTCTTTTCCAAGCTATAGCGTATCCTTTCCGGGCAGCTGAGGGAGTCAGTGGTTATCAGCTGTGGGTAAATGAGCTTTGGTAATCTGGCTCAGTTGATTACATGGCACAGTAGAGACACCAGCCTCTCATTAGAGTGGACCTGGGTGGCTCTTCCATGCTCGGATGAACTCTTCATGCACCGCTACTCACCTCTAACCCTGGATTAGTCTCTGCCCCACCTCCTGCTGAGAAAGTGTGCCAAAAGACGATTAGAAGATTGAAGGAAGGAACTAAGAAGGAAGGAAGGAAGGAAGGAAGGAAAGGAAGGAAAGAAAGAAAGAAAGAGAAAGAAAGAAAGAGACAGAAAGAGAAAGAAAGAAAGAGAGAAAGAAAGAGAAAGAAAGAAAGAAAGAAAGAAAGAAAGAAAGAAAGAAAGAAAGAAAGAAAGAAAGAAAGAAAGAAAGAAAGAGAGAAAGAAAGACAGACAGAAAAAGAATTAGAATGAATATTTACATTAGGAAGATAAAAATTCTCCTTGGGGAAACATAAATGTTGAATTCTTAAATGTTTAATGTTGAAAAGTCGAATTCTTACATTTTATAAAGAAAATGTTTTGTTGGCTTGGCCAATTAGTTTCTAAGGTCTTCTGATTGGTTGCTAGGGCATTAAAAATGTGGTTGCTAGGGTTCTCTGTATTATTTTCTTTTATAATCCTGTAGAAGAAAGCGAGGTGGGGAGGGAGGAAGGAAGGAAGGAAGGAGGGAAGAAAAAGGAAGAAAGAACAAAGGAAGTATGGAAGTAAGGTAGGGAGTAAGGAAGAAAGGAAGAGAAAGGATCAAGGTAAAAAGGAAGAAAAGATAAAAGGAAGAAAACAGGAGTAAAAAAAGAAATGTAAAGGAAGAGAAATGGACAAAATGTGAGCGACGAAGTAGGCAGCAGAAGGAAAGGAGGAAACAATGAACTCATGAAGAAGGGAAGAAAAGAAGAAAAAAGAAATTGTTTACCTTTCACATGTTTGAGGGTAAATCTGAGGTGCTCAATGGCTGTGAAACAAAGAAGGAAGAGACAGGCAGAGACAGGAAGTTAATGCAGTGCAAGCCATAAGCTGTCTCCTGTGGATTTAATGTGAGTGGGTAGAAGCAATGGAGAGAGAGAGAGGGAGAGGAAGAGACCTTAGCTAAGTGTTAAGGGAAAAAGCTATAGCCCACCTTCTCAACTGGGATTCCAGAAAAACGTTTCAATCCATTTATTCTAACAATTCTGCCGGCCAAGCAAGTCTGTCTGATATCCCTTAATGAGCTCCAACGCTTCAGCCGCATGCTTCACTGTAATTCCAGCCTTCATTTTCCTCTCACCATTTTGCACTACAAAAGCAAATGTCAAATGATGGCTGCAGTGGCGTGCACAGACCTCCCGAGGGGCAGGGGTGAAATGCCGTTACAAGGGCACAATAGCGGACCGGGGGTGGGGGTTTGGAGTCTGTACGGGTTTGTTAGGGGTAGGCAATATCAAAAAAAAATATTTAAAACATTTTTATTTTTTAAATATCATGATTTTATCACCATTCTTTGTCATGTTGGTTTTTCTGTTTTGCAAGCTGTTTGAACATCACATCCAAACTTATTTCCCAATTATAAAAGGTAACAAAATATGAAAAACTATGGTGAATATTTAGGAAAGAGTGCATGGGTGAAGATAAAATTCTTTGTTATTATTTTATTTTTGTTATTAAAACATTATAACAATGATACACATTACAAAAACAGATATTATACAAATAAAATAAAGTGTTTTATTTTCAGGTGCTATAGGTATATTTAGCAGGAGCATTAAAAAAAAAATTATGAACAAATATAAAAATAAAACTGTATACATCGATTCCTATTAGAGGAACTGTATTAAAGTTTTTCAGTCAAGAGTATTGAGTGATTTTTTTTCTGTGTGTTTGGTGTTTTATTAACATTAAAGGAATAATTCACCCAAAAATTTAAAATAGTGTTTTATTTTTTTCTTCATGTACTGAACTTGTTTCTTCATGTACTGAAAAGTTGTTTTAAACCCGAATGAGTTTTCTTCT
This sequence comes from Carassius auratus, assembly GCF_003368295.1. NCBI lineage: Eukaryota > Metazoa > Chordata > Actinopteri > Cypriniformes > Cyprinidae > Carassius > Carassius auratus. Next base: position 7,455 of record NW_020525247.1, on the reverse strand, counting down.
TCTGCTAAACATAAATGCTATTTTGAAGAAGGTGGAAAACCAAACAGTTGCTGGTCCACAGTGACATCCATAATATTTTTATTTTTTTTCCTACTATCAAAGTCAATGTGGACCAGCAACTGTTTGGTTACACGAGAAAGAGATTAATATAGGTTTGGGACAACATGTGAGCGCTATACAAATAAACTTGAATTGAATTTAATGGAATTTAACTGTTCCTTTAATTACAGTCGGCAGCATGTAGCCTACTTTCCCATTAAGACCTGCATGCATCTTATATACACACATGCATCTGTTTATTTCAGGTGCTTACTTTCATTTTAGACATATCCAACTGAGTCTATACATAAACCTTGTGTGCTTTGACAGTATTAGCACAAAACATAACTTAGTTCACTAATTAGGAACCGGAAGGTTTTTAGCAACGGACCTCAAAGGGGCAGGGGCATATTAGTCACACATGCTATTGATGCAGAATAAACAGAAATATCCATAAAAAATAGTGATTGTACATCTAATGTACAACTCTTGCTCTTGTTTTGTTCCACTAGTGCTAAGTGAAATGCAAAAGAAAGAAATATGAAAAAAAGTGAGGTGATCAATAAAGATTGTAGATAATAAACAATCCCCTTCTTTCTTTCTTCTTCTTCAGCACCTCCCACACCCATCGCTCCACCTGAGCTTCTTGCAGTTGGTGCCACCTACTTGTGGATAAAACCAAACGCCAATTCCATCATCGGTGATGGCCCCATCATGCTAAAAGAGGTGGATTACCGCACCACCACTGGAAACTGGGCCGAGGTGCATGTTGTGGATGCGCCAACATACAAGCTCTGGCATTTGGATCCAGATGTGGAGTATGAGATTAAGGTTCTTCTGACCCGACCTGGGGAGGGTGGCACTGGACCACCGGGACCAGCCCTCATCACGCGAACCAAATGTGCTGGTAAGTGTCAGCATGTACAATTAGAAGTTACTTTGAGGAGATCAAAAACAATGAAGTGTTTCTTGAGCATTTTTGAAGTATCATGTGACACTGAACACTGGAGTAATGATGCTTAAAGTTATGACAACAGGAAAAAGTGGATAGTGTGTATAGACAGCACTTTAGTACTCTTAACAGTCAGTGCAGATATCTGAAAGAGTCAGAATGAGACTGTGTTATTGTCACATTTCCTGAGGAGGAATAAGGAGAGATTGGGATGATTTGATATGAGTTTTGAGGGGGTGAAGGTTTTAGTTGTAATGATAATTGAGATTGTTACATTTCCACCACATAATGATGGTAAAGAGCAGGAGAGAAGACAGTCTATAGGTGGGAACAATTTTCAGGGGTAATTATGATCGTAGTAGAGCGGCATGTGGAGCGGCACTCAGATAGACAGAGACACTCCTGATCTGATAAAGTGATAGTTAATGAGATGACGGGAGCAGATGAGAGAGCCCTAGGAAGTAGGGAAGACTGTGATCCAGGTGAAGTGAGTCAGTGTGTGTGTGTGTGTGAGTGTGCGTGCGCTCCAGGTGAGGGTTATTTGATGAAGGAGTTGGATTGTCACTGATGACACAGCGGGGTAGATCCAGGGGGGCTCTTCTGTATCTCCTCTGACGTGCCCTCATTCTCTTTTACTTCTCCTTACTTCCTCAGAAGTTTTCATTCAGGATGCATGCATGTTCACATATAGTAACCGATGACAAAGACATCACTACAAGAGTTGTGTTGTGCAAAGTTGTGTAAGAATTGAATTAAAAATGCCCTTCCCTAGATTCCCTTTCATTTTCAAGTTCATTTTCTAAATTTGAATTGCATTTGAATTGAGGTTGCAAGCATGATTTCATATAGCTGGCATTTTTTTATAGGGAAGCGAAGTTTGTCAAGATAAACTTGTTTTGTTTGAAATGTTTTTTGACAGTTTTGAATTAAATTTGAAGGATAAATTTGATTTGGACAGTTTGACCCTTAGATATCTTTATTCTGGTGAGATGTGCAATGATCTTGTGGTTGTATAAAAGCAACAAATCATGCGGTGTAGTGAAGGAGAGCTTAGGTTAAGGTGTTTGATGACAAATATTTGCCATCCTTTTTCTTTTCTTTTTTTATTCAAGAGTATTTGGCTGCAGATAAGTTGTTTGTATGCACTTGCTTCACATTTTTACTTGTCCAGGTGAGGCTGTTTTACATAATCAGTGCGTTCATGCCAGCTCACCACAGGTAGACATCTGTCAAATATATACTGTACACACATATATACACACATTTCTGATCCAATGAAGTTTCTTCCAGCCGACAGCACTGATCTGTCTTGTCCTTCCAATTCAATTTTTCTCCTCCACTCCGCAGCACAGGAGCTCTATTGGTATGCTTATACAGTCACACAGAAGGGTGTCCTCTTTAAAATACACATGCAGACTGGAGGGTGTCATTGTACAAGTACAGATACACACACACATACATCCTGCACTGTAAAAAAAAAATCCGTTAAATAACAGTAATTTTCTGGCAGCAGGGGCGCCAGTAAAGTACTGTTAATTTACAGCTCTTAACCATTAATTTACCACTCTTATTTTTTTAACAGTATTTTACCGTAAATTCTACCATGGAAATTAACTCCACTCCCACTGCTTCAAACAGTTTTTAAAACTAGCATTCCTACGATGTTAGTACTAGGAACTTATTTCATTTGAGTCCACTGAGAAGGAATATTTCTTACACTTAATGTGCAGTAATAAAGTAACTAAATACATGACTTTTACTCAAATCACTGCAGCTCATTGTCAGCTATAGCACACATGTATGTGCTGAAGTAATTAACACAGAGATCATCACTGTATCAGTGACTCCACATTTACTGTCTTTATATAAAACAGCAGAAAATCAGAATTTGTGGCTCATCATTGACTGAAGCACCGGCTCTACTCTACAGCACAATGGTGAACAACAAAACTACATTAAACTAAACGATCTCTCTTGTGCAAACACACATTAATACAGTCAAGTTCAGTATTTACTCTCATTATCAGTGTATGACTTTGCCTAATTTTTTTTCTATGAATGTTCACAAATATTTTAGTTAAATTAACTTTTTTTTTCATTTGGTAAATCTTACGTTTACATTTTACAGTATATTACTGTTTTTCCTTGACTTGACGGCAAAAAACTGTAGAAAAACACTTTTTTTTGCTGGCAACCATTAATTTACGGCAAGAAACAGTAGAAAAACAGTTATTTACTGGCAGCAGGGGTGCCAGTAAATAACTGTTTTTCTACAGTTTGTTTCCTGTAAATTAATTACAGTTTATTACTGTTAAATTATGTTTCATGCTGTTTTTTCTTCATCTTAAATCTTTAACCCTTTAAACCCCACAAGAAAATCCTCAGTTTTAAATAAACTCTTATAATGTGTGCACACTACAGAGTGTTAGAGTAACACTGAATCAGTGAAGTTAATGAGATAATTCTGTGATTAATTGATGATTGAGCATTAGTGATAAACACCTGCGGAATCACTGAAGGAAAGAGAAACACAAGATCTACAAATGACTTCAGCCACAGCCTTAGATGAAATCAACTGAATAAAAGAATACATCAAATCTCTCAAGATCTGATTAAACAACTACTAAAACAGCTTCACCAGATTCACATTACTAACCAGACTGACTTTATTTCTGTCAGATGTCTACAGAAGAATTTATGGAGAGTTAAATAGGTTTAGGTGTTTTTTTCACTACCATGATGGAGATCAGTGTTTACTTTAGTTGGGCTCTTGAACGTGACTTTTCAACAACTAAGGTTTTTTTTTTTTTTCATGCTGTAACAATGCGCCTTTGGAACCTGTTATAGCAAAACAAAAGTACACAGAAGAAAAAAAATCTGATATTGTTGTTAATAGATTGACAAGAACAAATACTATTATTTCTGATCTAATCCCGTGTCTCTTCTCTTATTGATACTACAGCATGAGAAGGAACACTGCTGAGCCATAAGTTATGAAAGACTGTTAATAAAAATTTCACTCATAATAAAAAAAAAAAACCTTTGCTGAAATTTAGACAGAAACATCAAGAATCAGCGTATGAATCACAACAATGGTGACAATCCACAAAATAAATGAACAGATCAGTTATGAACATCACAACACATGCTACTAAAACTTAAAACAAATGCAAAATTATAAGCACATAAGAATTCAAGAAAATAAGTGAACAATTCAGGGGCATAATTTATTCATGCCGCAATGCATGCTGGGAATCATGGATGAGTCTTATCCTGTGCTGGTACCCAGCATGCATTGCATCATGAACCTTTTGATTGTCACCATTGTTGAGATTCATATGCTGATTGTTGATTTCTCTCTTTGAGTGTTGTGGGGACTGCTGCCCGAAATACTTTTTAACTAAAACTATCCATAAAATCTGGTTATCACACTACTTTTCAATCTTACAAATTTAAGTGTCATTCACTCAAATATTTCAACACCAAATTAATATTTGATTATCATAGTAACACTTTAAGTCAGTCTAGTAGATCATGCCTGTTAGAAACAACCATAATCACTTGACTATCAAAATTAATACTGCTGCAACAGATGCATCATAAAGATACAAATAAAGCAATAAAACAAAATTTAAAGTGCAAAAGTCAATGGTCAGGAGCCCAACTAAAGCAAACACTGATCTCCACAATGGTGACGCTAAACGAAACAGTAACATTATCATCTAAATCTCTTTAATTCTCAATAAGATCTTTTGATCTCTGTTCTCTGATCTGACAGAAATAAAGTCAGTCTGGTTAGTAATGTGTGAAGTTGGTGAAGCTGTTTGTTGATCGTTTAAATCTTCAGTTGATTTCATCTAAGGCTGTGGCTGAAGTCAGTTGTATTTCATGTGTTTGTCTTATGTTTTTTTTCTTCTTCAGTGATTCTACTCATTAACAGCAGCTGTTGATCAGTGTCTGAATTCACTCATTAATTTTTCATTCTCTCTGTCAGGTGGACTATATTAGTAAACTCATGTAAGGAATAGTGAATGAGGGAGTAGGGTGTGATTTGAAACACAGCCGCTGAGTGTCGACTTTGAACGTTGTTAATTTACGATATATAGCAGCAGGCTACTTCTCGAAAACGATGAATATTTACCCAGAATGCACTGTTTTAATGAAAAACAGTATTTTACTGTCGAAATTTGGCCGTTTTTTACAGCGATTTTTAACAGTGTGCATTTCTGTTTTCAATATTTATTCCAAAACACAAGGACGCTATTACATGTAAACAATACTTAGTGCAGTATTGAAGTAAGTATTCAGTGTATGCATGTAACAATAAATTCCAGAACAACGTAGCAGTCACATAGTAATGACCTGACAAGCCCCTGCATCATAGCAGCGAGTTTTGTTGTGCATGCATCCCTTTCATTTTCCTCTGTGTATGTTATTACAATATCTACACTTTACATTGCACAAAACCTACAAATATATATATATATATATTCGTTTTTGTATTTAAACTTCATACACTGTAAAGGAACAAAACCATCGAAGTTGTCACAGTTGACATGCTTCCCTTCAAGCTGCAGCCCACCTAATGAGCTGGAAGCCAGGTGTCAACTCACACTATTCTAGCTCTTACCACTTTTGGTCTATAAGGGTCCAATTGGCATTTATGTACAACAAAAATGTCTAAGCGCTTTATCAAAGATCCAAACTGTGTAAAATTACTGATACAGTAGGAGAGATTGAGGGGAAACAGGAGTGAGAGAGGTCAAAGAACGCAATAAGGCTGATTGCGGCACCCATCAAAGCCTTGTGATCCACGCTTGTGTGTGGAGATCAATGTGAAATCCACTGTCAGCTTTCATCTCATCACAGCAAGGGGGGCATTTTGGGAGTGAGAGGACAGGACAGAGAGAGGGATTGGAGAGAGGTGATGCGTGTCGTAAAGAAACATGTGTTTATGAAGTGACGGCACTGTCTATCTGTCACACATGCATGCGCACACACACAGCAGTGTGAATCTGTCACACAGCACTGATTAGTCCAGACAGGTGTGGAGGTGCTGGTCAGGTGAGGTCTCCTTGAGGAAGTGTGTGTGTGTGTGTGTTGTGTGCTGCAGGAAAGTCACTGGGTCATGACCAAGGATGGACACACACTCTTCAGGGCTCTTGTTCTGGTATTGGACATGCTTCAGTTATTATTACCCATGAGTCCATGGCAGGGTGTCAAACTCTGACATATGCAGAGAATTTTATTTTAATGAGAGTTAACCCTCAGAAACCCTAGCATTAATAATGTTTTTTTTTTTATGTTTACTCATAAAAGTTGGGTGAAAGTTACTGTTTGTTTGCTTGTTTATTTTATTTATTTTTTTGCAGAAACTATATATATATATATATATATATATATATATATATATATATATATATATATTATTATTATTATTATTATTATTATTATTATTATTATTTATTTATTTTTTATTTTTATATATATATTTTATATGCACTACCATTCAAAAGTTGGGTTGGTAAGATTTCATTAAAAAATAACTTTTTAATAGAAAATACTTGTTAATTTATCAAAACAATATAATATAAACGGATTGAACCGTTTTTCCTTATCAGATTGACCCCGTACACTGTTGACCCTTTTACCAACCTTTAAACCTACCCATGTCACCAAACCTGTCCCTAACCTTAACCGTATCAGACCTCAGTAAGCAGCAGAAGTGTTGTCAGTTAACACAAGCTTTTAATCATTTTATAACTTTTGTTCAAATCATTTCTAGATTTTCAATAATTGCTTGATCATATGAAAGTTTAATAACATTTGTAAGCATTTTGACTTGAGTGAAATAATGATTTGTTTGAACATTATCAATGTTAAATAATCATAATAATGTTATAAGCAAACATTATTATAAGCAAAGCACATAATCTCACATTTCTAACTCTTTGAATGTAAATTAACTAATTATCCATTAAGCATTGTATAATGTTTATAATGACTTATAGTGAAAGTTATGATCAAGCAATGCTGAACAAAGAAAGGCACCCAATATCCAGCTGATACTGAATCTGTAATATTAATACCGTTTGTGTGGGGGAAGTTATGAATAGGATGGAAATGCAGCTTGACAGTTGAGATCTATTATAATAACTTTCCTGCAGTCCAGCCTCTCATCCACAGCACTGCTGCCAATCCTTCAGGGAAATGTCTGCAGTTTCATGGGGCTGTTACCAGGATCATATGGAAAGATAAATAATATTGTTCTTTCTTTCTCTTTCTTTCTTTCTTTCTTTCTTTCTTTCTTTCTTTTCTTTCTTTCTTTCTTTCTTTCTTTCTTTCTTTCTTTCTTTCTTTCTTTCTTTCTTTCTTTCTTTCTTTCTTTCTTCTTTTGTTTATTCATTAATACATTTGTAATTAATTAAGTCTTCTTTCCCTTTTTCCCTCCTTCCACACCTGGG
>NW_020525246.1:0-29288 GCF_003368295.1 Carassius auratus | reverse complement strand
AGCATTATCATCTACCGTGCGCTGAGATTTTTCTGCTTTTCCACTTGACGGATTTGCTAGAGGGACTATGTCGCCTTGTTGTAACGTGATTACGTTTAAGATCCATAAGATTGCACTACATTCACCTGAAAAGGTTATAGATATAGTCTTTTATACAGGAAATGTGTATCAGAATAACAATTACCTAATAGTGAAATCCACTCTTCTAAACTATTGTGAAAACTTTTAATGTTGATCCGGCCCACCAGCCGTGTATCTTTTTCATGTTTTTTAGATAAAGACTTCTCAGAGTTTGGTCAAACAGACAAAAACATGAACAAAATAGAGTACAAGATGATTAAATGATTGTAAAGAGAGTGTTTAAACTGAGATTGTGATGCACTTTAGAGCTTCTTCTTGGTCTACCTGTGTCACAAAGACAAATAATAGCCACTACCTCGACTTTTAAATGAGCCTTACCATCTTCTGTTATGACTCTTATACTTAATACAAACCCATCTACTACACTAAAGTTAGACATTAAAAGTCATGGATGTCATGGATGTGGGTATTTTCATCGTATGCGTCTCTAAACAGTACTTCAAAAATAAACGCTGTTGATAAGTCGTTCATTTAAGTGAGAGGCGGGATGATTTTGACCGTTTTAGTCATTGATCGTGCTTAAGGTCTGATCCGGAAAACGCCTACGACTGTAACTGCGCTGTCACGTCTAAATAACCCGCTCTTCTTTAAGAAAACCGCGAGGCGAGCAGTTTCTGACATCTATTAATTCACTTCATTTTTTTCACCACCACAAATGTTTTGTTTAGCATACATATTAGTTTTAGTCAGTTACATAGGCGTCACGCATGAAGTTTATAGTTATTTTAAATAATTATGATAGAGTTACAGGTTTAGGTTAGTGGGGTGCCTGTAAGCGGTGACAACTTCGAGCATCGGAGACGACGGTGCTACTCAAACAGCCCATATCTATCTTTTAACAAAAACTATCGTATTACGCGTTACTAAGACAAAATCTGTAACAGCGTTCATTAATATGTTGAAATGAAAATAAACATACAAAACTTTATAATGACCGTCAATATAGCCTAACACCGCATTGACAAATGTTTGTTCTAACGCTTTCGCCCAAAAATTGGAAATTCTTAACGGACGCTAGAGCGAACTGTAAACCACACACTTTCTCATCGCATTACGCTAAGAAACTGCACATGGTTAAAGCTATTACACCATAAACTGTCTAAAGTTGTTAATGTACAAGCACAGTAAACTATTTCTACAAAAAATATCATTGCACTACTGTTTTTGCATATAATACATCGTTCAACAATACTTTTGCACACTCATTCGACTTTATTTATTACCGCCGTTCTCGCGTTCCTGCTGTTCATAATGTATATATAATCCTTCATTGCTCCTCATAATGTACATACGATCCCTACATTGCATTCATATTTATATTCTGTATATACTCTGATCATAATCGTATATAGCAACTACGACTGATATATGTCTGTACATCATAGCTTTTACTTACTCTGCACTTTTATGTATATAAAACACTATATTCTTGCACTTCTGGTTAGGATGCTAAATGCATTTCATTAGCTCTGTACTTGTACTCTGCATAATGACGATAAAGTGAATCTAAACAAGTACAATCGTACGCTTCCAGGACTTTGCTCATTCTTTCTGTTTAAATGAGTTTAAACGGACTTTCGCATTCTTATTTTCACCAACTAAGCGTTATTCCTAGGCCTCGCGGATTGTTTTCTAGTTTTGGCCCTCAACCTCTTTGTTCATACGCAGCGATATCTCTGTGAATCTGTTCGATTTCATAAAATATCTTTTACGTCATATCATTATACTATCCTAGTTTATATCAGATACAAGTTTGTTTCTCCATATTTCTCGCAGGTCAAACCCTAACCAGGGCCCTTCACCCTCCTCCGCTTTTGAGCGCAACACCCACAACCTATTTTTTGGTCGAATGTACAGAAGATCCACCGCTACTTCCTCGTGACTACGGCTAGTCTTTATCCCCTGTGAGCGGCTGACCTCATAAACTCTGCAGTTATCGCAGGTTTTCTTATGATCCGCGAACAAGGGTTTTACAGCGCGGTCGACGGAGTATCTGTCAGTATCTACGTGGACTGACAGAATCGGCTTTGTCTGAAACTGACGCACTCTCTCATTTTCAAATAATAAGGCTTCGACGGATCTGAACCATTTAAAAAAAACACTGGATCGTAGTGGATTTTAAAACGCTCGGTTTACGTCTTGGAACAAATTCTGAAAAGGATGTCCGCCACTACCAGCGCTGCTGCGGATGAGCGAGTGGAGTGCGGCTGTGCCGAAGGAAAGATGTGTCCTGTAAAAGCCAACATAGACTCTATGTTTAAACAATGTTACAGAGAGCAAATGATTGATCTGATGCGTAAAATCATAGCCGATGCGTCTGATCCGAATCTTGATTGTACGACGGATTCCAAGCGCGTAACAAATCTCAAGAAAGAAATGGACGTTGTAAGAAGTCTGAAAAATAACCCGTGGCCCGATTTGACGAGCTTGTATACGACCAGCAAGGCGCCGATTTGTGTAACGACCAGAAAATTCTGTATGTGACGGCCGAATGTAGCGGCGAGATGTACATTAACGAGACTCTCTGTCTGTGTACGTGCATAACGGATTTGTTTGTGATGTTAGTCGCTAAACATTATGGTTTCGCGATACGTGAAATTATTGAAACCGTCGTCGATTTCATAATAGAACAAAACTTGAGGGCCTGCCGAGATTTTCTTTTCTGGTTAGATAACTTGTGATGTCATGTCATCCCTATTGTTTGTAATAACAATTTAATCACTTTCTTCATTACTTCATTGTAAATTCAACACTGTTTTGTTGAAATAAAAGTTTGAATCCTCTCATCGGATATACTTTTCTCAGAGTTCATTTTTTGGATTTTAATGATTTAGCACATTACAATGAGTATACTGTCGCGGATACTCTAAGGGGAGTAGATGTAAGAGAAATATGAAGAAACAAACTTGTATCTGATATAAACTAGGATAGTATAATGATATGACGTAAAAGATATTTTATGAAATCGAACAGATTCACAGAGATATCGCTGCGTATGAACAAAGAGGTTGAGGGCCAAAACTAGAAAACAATCCGCGAGGCCTAGGAATAACGCTTAGTTGGTGAAAATAAGAATGCAAAAGTCAGTTTAAACAAATTTAAACAGAAAGAATGAGCAAAGTCCTGGAAGCGTACGATTGTACTTGTTTAGATTCAACTTTATCGTCATTATGCAGAGTACAAGTACAGAGCTAATGAAATGCATTTAGCATCTAACCAGAAGTGCAAGAATATAGTGTTTTATATACATAAAAGTGCAGAGTAAGTAAAGCTATGATGTACAGAATATACAGCGTAGTTGCTATATACGATATTGATCAGAGTATATACAGAATATAAATATGAATACAATGTAGGGATCGTATGTACATTATGAACGGAGCAATGAAGGATTATATATACATTATGAACAGCAGGAACGCGAGAACGGCGGTAATAAATACAGTCGAATGAGTGTGCAAAAGTATTGTTGAACGATGTATTATATGCAAAAACAGTAGTGCAATGATATTTTTTGTAGAAATAGTTTACTGTACTTGTACATTAACAACTTTAGACAGTTTATGGTGTAATAGCTTTAACCATGTGCAGTTTCTTAGCGTAATGCGATGAGAAAGTGTGCGGTTTACAGTTCGCTCTAGCGTCCGTTAAGAAATTTACCAATTTTTGGGCGAAAGCGTTAGAACAAACATTTGTCAATGCGGTGTTAGGCTATACGGTCATTATAAAGTTTTGTATGTTTATTTTCATTTCAACATATTAATGAACGCTGTTACAGATTTTGTCTTAGTAACGCGTAATACGATAGTTTTTGTTAAAAGATAAAGATATGGGCTGTTTGAGTAGCACCGTCGTCTCCGATGCTCGAAGTTGTCACCGCTTACAGGCACCCCACTAACCTAAACCTGTAACTCTATCATAATTATTTAAAATAACTATAAACTTCATGCGTGACGCCTATGTAACTGACTAAAACTAACATGTATGCTAAACAAAACATTTGTGGTGGTGAAAAAAATGAAGTGAATTAATAGATGTCAGAAACTGCTCGCCTCGCGGTTTTCTTAAAGAAGAGCGGGTTATTTAGACGTGACAGCGCAGTTACAGTTGTAGCGCGTTTTCCGGATCAGACCTTAAGCACGATCAATGACTAAAACGGTCAAAATTATCCCGCCTCTCACTTAAATGAATGACTTATCAACAGCGGTTTATTTATTGAAGTACTGTTTAGAGACGCATACGATGAAAATACCACATCCATGACATCCATGACTTTTAATGTCTAACTTTAGTGTAGTAGATGGGTTTGTATTAAGTATAAGAGTCATAACAGAAGATGGTAAGGCTCATTTTAAAAGTCGAGGTAGTGGCTATTATTTGTCTTTGTGACACAGGTAGACCAGAAGAAGCTCTAAAGTGTATCACAATCTCAGTTTAAACACTCTCTTTAAAATCATTTAATCATCTTGTACTCTATTTTGTTCATGTTTTTGTCTGTTTGACCAAACTCTGAGAACAGTCTTTATCTAAAAAACAATGAAAAAGATACACGGCTGGTGGGCCAGATCAACATTAAAAGTTTCACAATAGTTTAGAAGAGTGGATTTCACTATTAGGTAATTGTTATTCTGATACACATTTCCTGTATAAAAGACTATATCTATAACCTTTTCAGGTGAATGTAGTGCAATCTTATGGATCTTAAACGTAATCACGTTACAACAAGGCGACATAGTCCCTCTAGCAAATCCGTCAACAGTGGACAAAGCAGAAAAATCTCAGCGCACGGTAGATGATAATGCTTACGACCAAAGGGGAGTACGCATAGGCCTACTCTTTAATGTCAAGCGGCAAATGCTGAAACAATCTGAATACGGTCATCGGCTATATGAACAAGAGCTCTAGATGTAGGGGCGATATTGTTATGCTGTAAAATTCCTATGCACAGGCAGTGTATGTTTGACCGCAGTCTGAGAAAACTGCAAAACAACGTGTCAACAGATCGGTCGACTATCTCTGGTAAAAATAAATGAATAAATAAAATGATACATGTTTACGAGTCACACGTTGACAATTTTTTGTCTTATGTGACCATTACAGCTAAAATCACTGAATTATGAAATGCAAAAGTGTGTACGGCATTTTTCTATAACCGTTACAAAAGTGAGAACGTCGTAGTTCTCAAATGTGTTTGTATTACAACGGTAGCCCATCTAACAAATCTGGAGAAGTGGAGAAGCAAAGATGTTTAGCACATACACTAGAGATGTTGCTTTATCTGAATCGAAGAAGATGGCCGTAGGAACTGATAACATTCTTTAATGTCGTCGTGTCGTGTTTTGTCAAAATAATAGAAAAGTTTGGGCAATTTTTTCTTAAATGAATAGAATACGCTCACCCCGCTCTCTTTCCCACGCGAGATTTAGCATGAACTTACAGGAGTCTTAAAAATAAAAATGTGAATTGTGTCATCGGCTATCCGAACCCGATGACTAAATCTAACGGAGTAATAAAAATATCATTTACAAATCAACATTTAACAAAAAAAAAAAAAAAAAATACTTTAACAATTGTATTCTGAATTCTATATGCGTTGTAAACGTTAGTTTTCTCGCTATACTCTCTTTCTTAGTGATTTGGTCGCTCGAATACACGAAAGGCCGTCCAAAATCTTGATACGGCTAAATCTCGAGGTGTAAGAAAAATGTAATTTACAAAACATTGGGATTCTTACATGTGAAACACTCTTGACATGATCTGCTGGCCTGCGCTAAAATAGTCATAAATGTTTTAGCACAGCTATTTACACAAATAGTATGAGAACTGTATATTGTGTCACTCGCATAGAAAATTAATAACCGCTTTATCCGGGTCAAAAGGAAATGATGATAATCGTTGAAACATCCTTAGCTCGTACATTTCTTTCATTCTGAAAATCACAGCTGCCGGTGCTTTAATTTTTTTAGTAAACCATTTAACATTACACGATGCCTACAAAACAGTCAAAGCGTATGTTTTCTGTTCTAGGTAAGAACATTTACACCGAGTGTTATAGGCCGGGTAAATAATTTGAAAATAGTATTTCTGTCGAATGAGAAAAGTTCAGCGTACATTTAAAAATTTTCTGATGTAGAAATTATGTTTCTGGCAAACACATCCAGAGAGAAAGAGTTTTCTACTCGTGTGAGAAAAGCACTCGGGTGGATAAATTATATGAAGAGACGATTTGTCATCGGGTTATTTAAAAAAATAAGACGATAGACGGTGTGCCTTGCTTTAGTGACACACAATGTGTTTAAACACGTTTCAAATTGTAGGTGAAATTATTTTAGTGACTTTAAGCAAGATGTATATTTGTTATTTTACAGTACGCATACAATCTACAGGATAGAAGGATGGGGATACAGTAAAATACAACTATAAACTTTAAGAAAAGTTAACTTTCATTACACTATTGTAAAGGGATCTTACAGTAGGCTAAATGAAAAGCACTACGTAATAAGGCTGAAGGCCAAACAACTGATGGAAAACACACGTTGGGGGGATACTGTCGGGTTAAATATTATGGTTTTAAATAAGGAATATAATATGGATAGTACTTTTAATACAAAATATATAAAATAGAACTACAGCCTGTTAGATGTACAGACGGTCATTTTAATATTTTTGCTTTTAAATGGAGGTATTTTGGCACGGCTAAACAGAGGGCCTGCAAATGTCTTTCCTGCTCTGTGTCTGAAAGTACCGTAGATATGTGAAAGGTTTACGACCGTAGCAACGCACATAAATTACATCTCTAGGACGCGTGGGTCTTTCCTGAACCATCTTTAATGGTTGAATACCATCGAGGGTCTTTGTTCTAAAAGATAAAACAACTTCATCTAAACTTCACAGTCTATACTGTGACAAACAAACGAGCTCCTCAGTATAGATTTAAAGCTAAATCAATATTTTTTAAGTTTTATTTTTAAAACATACAGAAAGACTTTGGCATCATGTTTCATATTGTGTGTGTGTGAGTGAGAGAGAGAGAGAGAGAGAGAGAGAGAGAGAGAGAGAGAGAGAGAGAGAGTATGTGCGAGAGAGAGGGAGAGTGTGTGTGTGTGTGTGTGTGTGTGTGTGTGTGTGTGTGTGGGGCTGGGTGTGAGGGAGAGAGAAAACTTTGAAGATGGTGCTAAAAATAAGAACTTTAAAGAATCTAAAGTGATTAATGCATGACGCATCTAATATAATATAATCATATATATGATATGATATAATATGATATAAATAATTTTTTATTATATAATATTATATAAAAATATAAAATATTTTAGGTAATACATATCATCATTTTGTTGAATTAAGAAACATTTAAACAGATGCAATAAATTACATCAGATGTACTGGGGGTACTGATTATTAAAAAACATTACATTAATGTTAGCTTTGAAATAATGTACACCATTGACTTAGATCATGCGGTCTGGAACTCCACCCTCGCCTGCGCGGGGTGTGTGTGAAGCAGCCCCTCAGGTCTCACATACATTTCACTACGAGGACCTGTGAGATTCTGTTTATGATTTAATCATTTTTATTTTATTTTTTAATTCGTATTATTTTATTTTGGGGATATTTCATTCATGTTTGGACATCTCTCACCGGTCTAAAAATGTAAGGGATAAATTTTTATATGTATCATCAGAAATGTTTATTGTATATATACTATGCTATCACATTTAAAATAAGTTATCTTTTTAAAAAAAAGAAGAGTATGGTGTGTTTTATAAGTTTGATTAACTTAAATGTTGAATACTTTTTTATTTAATGAATTGCTTTAGGATGATGATGTCATTATATAATTATTTATTTCCATATTCTTTAACCCCTGGAGTCTGAGTGGGTTTTGGGGGGACTGGAGATATTTTGACACCCCTCAGACGTTGGTGTTTTTCATTATCCTAAAACGTATTAATGGCTAAAAGTCTGAATATCCGTAATATGTGATCAGCATGATTGTACATGTCTGTAATTTTATGATTAGTTTTTGTTTAAAATATGTTTAAAATGTGTTTGTATATGTAGTATAAGTATTGATTGAATACATGATTAAAAAAAATGTATGATAAATGATTTGTTTTGGTTTAATAACATGTCTGTTACTGCGATGTGTTTTGTAAAAACGATGAATACTTGTTTAAAATGTATGTTCCGGTTTAGTAACATGCCGTCATATATAATTTTATATATATATATTTTTTTTTCATATTGTTTAAAATATAGATAAGTCTCTTTTTTAACTTGATATGTCCAAGCGTATGTCCGCTTGTTTATATGGTTTATCAGAATACAAATTTGTATAGCGCCGTGGATATTATAGTGATATAACAAGGTACGTGTGGCTTATGATGAAGTTTATAGGCTAGTCATAATTCAGATCGCTTAAAAACTAAATTTAATTAAAAATGTACGTGCATGCAGCATTTTATTGTATGGTGGTAATGTAGCTGTACGGTTAAAATAAATAATTATACTAATAATTATATAATACTTCCGTTTACTGCGTTGAAAGGGTTTAGGGCTGATACAATAATCAGTATTATGCCTTGCGTATGAATTCCACCGGAGGAAGCCGTTTCACTAAGATCGGTAGACCCGTGCATTACTGACCGGGAGCGCATACACGCCCGCGATGTCGTGTTCATAGATGACAAACGGATAACGCGATGGCAAAACGTCGATTTAACGGAGCAGAATTGTTTTTTTTGTTTTCTGAAATTCTATACTATACATAGCATTGTAGCAGGGAAAGCTAAGCACGTGTCAACCGGACGTCGTCGTCTTTTCAAAATAAAAAAAATATTTTTCACAGGATGTCGTCATATTTTCAAAATAAAAGTATTTTTTTATACAAAACAGTCTGGCGGTGATTGGGACATTAGACGCTGAGATATTAAGTCCAATAACACATACTTTATAGTGTTAGAATATCTGTATCAGCAGATGACTGCGTAATCTGCTTAACATGAAGAAAATTACAGGAATGACATGAAATATGGTTTTAAAGTCGCCATAGACTGTAAAAAATAGCATAACAGGCTTTGATCGATTATATATTTTTTTCCCCCGATCCTGGTAAAATGTATATTTTTAGTGATGAAGAAAACGAATGTAAATGTTTTGTTTTATATTGTTTGCGAATGTATAATGTGTTTATATTCATTAAAAGAAGAAAATAAGACTTGGAGACGAATGTGTGTACACAGGCATTAGAGGGAGAGAGAGGGAGAGAGAGAGAGAGAGAGAGAGGGGTACAAGAGATGCTAGACGCGCACCAGCCGTAATTCATAGGTGAACCGTCAGAAAACTGTCAAAATCATGGTACTCCCGTGTGAGATACGTTTGGTTTTAATTAAAAATGGCTTTGAAGATATTATGATTGGTTAGTAAATTCCAACGAGTGTGCACTGTGGCGTGCAAGCACTGGGACCTTCAGCTCTCTAAAAGAAAATGGATCTCGTTTTATCTGAAACAGTCGGTTTCAGTATATTTTTTTTATACAGTTTCATTTATAACCTTTTTTAAAAGAACAGAATGTTTTTCAACCTTAGTTAAATCGCTTTAGATTATATAATGTTTTATATATGAAAGTGAAATAACTAAAATATGTTTTAGATTATATAAACTATATAATGTTTTATATATATATAAATGTGAAATAATTAAAATGTGTTTTCAACCTTTAATTATTTTTTAGATAATATAAATTATATCATGTTTTATAAATATAAATATATATATATATATATATATATATATATATATATATATATATATATATATATATATATATATATATATAAAATGTAGAACACACCGACCCCATTTATACACCGCTCATAAATGTAATGGGAGGGGGAGAAGCCTTATAACCACACACATAACCTTATAACTGTGATAAACTTCAAACAAGCTAACTGACACAGAGTTCAAACAACTGGCACACACTTCAAACAAACTAACGGTCAATAGGGTAAAACTTTCTGTCAAAACCACATGATCGATGATTGGGGAGTCTTTCATATACCGTTTTAATTTAAAACTAACAGGTCAATAGGGTAAAACTTTCTGTCAAAACCGCATGATCGATGCGTGAGGAGTCTTTCATCTTCCGTTTAAACTAGCCGTCAAAACCATGATTTAGAACTAATTAGGTCAATAGGGTAAAACTTTCTGTCAAAAGCACATGATCGATGCTTGCAAAGGTCATAGGTTAACCCTTGAAGTCGGAAAGTTCCGCCCATCCATCATAAGGTTACCGGAAGTTCAACCTGTCAAAAGGTCAAAGGTCAAAGTCATAAATCATCATGACAGAAGCTATCGTATAATAACTACTATTCTATTCCCTTTTTACTTACAATTTGTACAGCGTCCCAACTTTTTGAGAATCGGGTTTGTGTTTATGTCATCCTTAATGTTAAATTCTTAAATGATAATGTTAAATTGGAATACATGTAATAATTAAATCAGTATTAATTAAGCCTTCAGAGATAGCTGCGTCTGAAGTTGATTTTAGATGTATTAGGCCTGTTTACAGTTTAATGCTGATCAGACATGCCTTTACATAGCAATTACAACTGTATAATGAAATGAGATTAATGTTTATACAACATTTTTAACACAGAAATATGTAATGACAAAATGAAATGATAGGCCTACTTTACGATACTTCTGAAAGTAATATCGCCACTAGGTGTCGGTAAGTCACTGTGTTAATAAAGAAGCCTTTTATTCAATCTATTCGTCCAAGATTCAGATTCTTTCAGGAATAAATTCAAGTGTCTGTGTTTAATAATTTGTCACTGAATTGTCTATAATAATGGGTCTTTCAAAGACTGATTCATATCAGGATTCAGGAATGATACATCACTCTATAGTCTACGCTTGCTGTGACTTTGGTTTGATGATGTCAAAAAAATTCCACCTCCCACCCATTCACATCTGAAAACTACTACTTACCTATGTCACACAATGTAACTGTAAAAATAATGTAAATATGTAACTTCACATAATTCTGTACATATTTGTTAACATGTTTGCATTTAAATAAAGAGAACTATTGACCATCTACCTGATCTCTGATTGTTTTCTATCTAGGCTACTTAAGATAAAAAAAAAAAAAAAAACTTTCTTTATATATTCTAAATATTTATAACTACTTGTTTTCTCTGTGTGTGTGTCTGTGTGTATAAAGTAGTCAACGTTTGAAGTGGATCAAATCCTTTAATCAAAGCTGTCCTAAAACCAAATCCGAAATACGATATTATATATATATATATATATATATATATATATATATATATATATATATATATATAATCAGGGTATCTTCCGTCCATTCCAAATCCGTTTCAAATTAAAAAACAGAAAACGAAAAACTCAAGAGGATTCAAGTGAGAGAACATGAATTAAATAACGAGAAATGGAAAAATGGCTCGTTCATTCATTATTCCATCTAGATTAACAAACGGAAAATGAGTTTTTGACTTGATTTCTCATTTTGTCGTTTTGGGTTTAGAAAACGGCTTATGGCTTCAATATTTCATTCGCACTTGTGGGCGGAGCTGAAACGCTCCTTTCATCTGATTGGTCGGATCGCTCCGCCTTCAACTCGGGCTCCTCAGTCTTTCAGAATAAGAGTCTTACAAGAGCAATGTCTGAAACCAGATGTAGACACATAATTCGCGTTGTTGCGACTTGCAAGTCACCCCTTTAAATTATTTCTAGGTTATAGTATTGTATGAATATTGTCCCACTGTAAATACAGTGCAAATAGTTCTGTCTCCTGGGATAAAAGTGAAGTGGAAATAAAAATCAATAATAGACTGAACATTTCCATGATAATATGTCTGTAACATTTACCACTCTCATCTTTTAAGTCTAATGGCACTAGGTAGGTGTGTGTGACATTAATAATTAATTGTGGAAATTAATATAGTTAAATTTATTAAATAAATTAGAATTATTAGTTTTATTACAGACAAAATTGAATGATGTTTCTCTTTTAGTCTTCTTTGTTGGCCTTGACAACGACTAAAATTTTATTGTTTCACCAAATTCAGCTCAGATCTTCAGACTCGTTTGACTCGTTGCTGTAACTGGTCAGACTTTTTCCTTCTCAAAAAATCCTAGTGACTTTCATTATCTGAGCAATGAAGGTCTTACACTTAAGGTCCACTAGAGGGGGAGACAGGATTTCTGTTTATGTAAGTTTAAATGACAGATAAATACATTAATTTCATGTGTACTACCATGAATATGCCATATCTGTGTAACACAGGTTCTTCAATGATAGATGGGGTGGTAGGGGGGTATACCTTAGCTCAATGATAGCTGTATAATATAAAACAACATTAACTACTGCAGCTGGTACCAAATAAAAATGATTAAGTTTTGGAAAAACTGCAAGTCAAATGTACTTGCACAAATGACTTGCTGTTACATAATACCCCATATGCGTTGTTGGGGACGTTTTCGTCCACTAGGGGGTAAAGTTGAGTCTTATTTTGGCCACAACTTTCTCTGTGTTGCAGCTAATGGAATGATTGGTGACAAATCTTATTTTGACACTTATTTTGGGAAAATGCTTGAAATTTTTCAAAAACTCAACAGCATACTGTGGGTAAATTCACTACCCTTTTGTTATGTTTGGGATGAAAACACCCACTAAATTAAAATGCTGTAAAAATGTCTCAGATAAAGATTTTTTTTTTTTTTTTTTGCATAAATCTATTAATCACCTTCAGTCCTGATCAAAACTACCAAATGTTTAAAAAGAAAATCCAAGATTTTAACTCTTTAATTACCAAGTTCATAAATTATGTCACTGATTTGGGAAGAAAAAACACACACAAAATGACATATTTTCAATATAAAAAGTAATTGTGGACTGGATATTTTTTTTTACCTTTTATGACAGTCTTGGGCATGTCAAAGATTAGTAACTGTAGATTAAATTTGATGTATTGTTAGTTTTGTGCAGCATTAGATTTTAATTTTTTCTCCCTCATTTATTGTTGGTGGCTGTTTTTGTCCCATTGACTTCCATTATAACGACCTTTTTTGATTGCAAAGCCATGACACCATATAATCATGCACTCTTGATTGTTGGTGGTTTTCCCTGTTGGGAAGAGGTAACATTTGTTATTTTTACAGTTGATCACTAGGTGGGACCATTAACCCTTTAGGCCTGTGCAAAAAAAGGCTTAGTTTCTGGCCTGTATATAGAGTTATATGGAGTTTAACAGCAAATTATAGTGTGTGTGTGTGTGTGTGTGTGTGTTTGAGAGAGAGAGAGAGAGAGAGAGAGTGTGGGAGAGACCTTTGTTTACTTACCTTGATGTATCTGAAAAAATCCAAATATGCACCTCATGCTCTCAGAACTACATGGACTAAACAATAAAAAAAAGAAGTGTGTTTATGCACCTGCTGACTTTTGATGGTGAAAAGAACGGAGGGCCTATGTGTGAAATACTTGTCTTTTCTTGATGGTGAAGCCAGTTTAAAACCTTTAAATCTTAACTACTTCTTAATCTTAAAAAAACCTACTTTGAACATAATTGATTATGGACCAAAATGCAATACCAACTTCAAATAAGCAGCAACTCGCTGGAGGGGTCAAGCTGCATAATCATTTCTAAAACTCTGGTTCAAGTCAAGCCCTTTCTCGTATTGCTTGCTGCTCTTTTTCACCATCAAATGACCAGAAGGATGGCATGCAAGTGTTTAAATCCATGTACTGTTTTTGTTTAGTCTATACTTATCACCACCATTAAAAGGCAGCAGGTGCATAAATACACTTTTGTTTACTCCATGTAGTTCTGAGAGCTGAGGTGTACATTTAGATTTTCTCAAATACATCAAGGTAAGTGCGCAAAAGTCTCTCTCTCTCTCTCTCTCTCTCTCTCTCTCTCTCTCCTACACACATACACACAATATAATTAGCTGTTATACTCCACATAACTCTATATACAAGTCAGAAACTAAGCTTTTTTTTGCACAGGCCTATCTAAAGGGTTGATGGTCCCACCTAGTGATCAACTGTAAAAAATAACAAATTTTACCTCTTCCCAACAGGGAAAACCACAAACAATCAAGAATGCATGATTATGTTTCATGGCTCTGCATTCAAAAATGTAATTATAATGGAAGTCAGTGAAAAAAAACATCCACCAACAATAAATTAGGGGAAAAAAATGTATCTAATGCTTATAGCAGTTTAATTGAGTAAATGTTTTCATCCCGAACATAACGAAAGGGTAGTGAATTTGAACAATGCACAAGGGATACATAATAATTTTTATTTGGCACCAGCCGCAATTAATGTTGACAGCTAGCAGGAGTGTGGTGGGGTGCGAGGTCTGTTTTGACCAATGGATGGAGACCTCAAGGCAGTGGCCTTAATGCTTATCTGAAGATTTGTCTTTATAGATTACAGTTTACATTGTACTTACTGAAGTACACCTCTGCATGCAGACACCCAATTGTACAAATTCATTTATAGATTTAAAACCCAGTCCTGAACCGGGAGAACCATGTTCTGCAGAGTTCAGTTCCAACACACTTGCTTGGACATTGCTACTGATCCTGAAGACCTTGCTTAGCTTAGGTGTGTTTATTTGGGGTAGCTAAACTTTGCAGGACACTGGCCAACCAAGAGGAGGACTGAGAGTCCTGACATTAGCATTTACATTCAGTGCATGTGATTTATCAACACTGAGTACATCTTAAAATGTACAGCTCATGAAAAATGGACAAACAGATGGACAAATGGACAAACATTAAATGCATAAACCAGTGTGAATAAAAAATATATTAAAATACATTTGGAGGTAGGTTGAAAAAGACAGAATGGGAAGTTTTAAAGTACAGCTTGAAGTGTGAAGTTTATTCTTGTACACAGATATGGCATATTCATGGTAGTACACATGAAATTAATGTATTTATTTGCCATTTTACGTAAATAGAAATCCTGTCTCCCCCTCTAGTGGACATTAAGTGTAAGACCTTCATTGCTCAGATAATGAAAGTCACTAGGATTTTTTGAGAAGGAAATTTGGTGAAACATTAAAATTTTAGTCGTTGTCAATTACTCTCATAATAAATGATAATAATGTTCAAATATATGTTGGCTTTCTCAAGGCCAACAAAGAAGACTAAAAGAAAAACCATTCAATTTAGTATGTAATAAAACGAATATTACTAATTTATTTCATAAATTTAACTATAGTAATTTTCCCAATTAATTATTAATGTCACACACACCTACCTAGTGCCTTTTGACTTAAAAGATGAGAGTGGTAAATGTTACAGACATATTATCATGGAACTGTTCAGTCTATTATTGATTTTTATTTCCTCTTCACTTTTATCCAAGGAGACAAAACTATTTGCACTGTATTTACAGTGGGACAATATTCATACAATACAATAACCTAGAAATAATTTAAAGGGGTGACTTGCAAGTCACAGCAGCACGAATTATGTGCGCAGCAACAACTGACTCAAATATTATGTTAATTAACAGTGAGCGGTGGTTTCAGACGCTACTCTTATAAGACTCTTATTCTGAAAGAATGTAAGATCGAGTTGAAGGCGGAGCGATCCGACCAATCAGATGAAAGGAGCGTTTCAGCTCCGCCCACAAGTGCGAATGAAATATTGAAGCCATAAGCCGTTTTTTAAACCCAAAACGACAAAATGAGAAATCAAGTCAAAAACTCATTTTCCGTTTGTTAACCTAGATGGAATAACGAATAAACGAGCCATTTTTCCATTTCTCGTTATTTAATTCATGTTCTCTCACTTGAATCCTCTTGAGTTTTTCGTTTTCTGTTTTTTAATTTGAAACGGATTTGGAATGGACGGAAGATACCCTGATTATATATATATATATCGTTTTGATTCCTTTTATTGATCTCATTAGTAATAAAGTAATCTGCTAATATAAATGTTTTAATTAATGATCACTTAAAATGCCCAACTGCTCCGGGTGTGTGTTCACAGTGTGTGTGTGTGTGTGTTCACTGCTCTGTGTGTGTCCACTTCGGATGGGTTAAATGCAGAGCACAAATTCTGAGTATGGGTCACCATACTGGGCTGAATGTCACGTCACTTTCACTTTTCATACCAAAACAAGTGGTTAGCGTGATTTCAAAGGACATTTAAACCATCTCTGATTTTTATTATAGCGTGTTGTATTGTTATTGGACATACTGTAACTATGCCTGTGATCGTAAAAAAAAACGTGTTCTTTATCCCCGCGAGGAATACGCGGAAGTGAGCGCATATTCCTTTGAACCTATCCACTGCGCATGCGCAAAGCAAGCAGGACAGCACCGTGGGAAATAGTTAGACCTACTACAACAAATAAAGAAAATTTGAGAAAATGTAAATTTGATCCTTTATTTCGTTTTGGTTTCCTTGTTTATTATATTTCCGGTTTCGAGCTGAAAGCAATGAAACAAACGTCAGTTTTTCATATTTGGTTCATGCAGAAAAACAGAAAAACTAAATATTGATTCGTTATTTCGTTTTTTGGTTTGCCAGATTAAATGGAATAATTGAATGATCGGATGATACACGGACCTCAAGAGGATTCAAGTGAGAGAACATGAATTAAATAACGAGAAATGGAAAAATGGCTCGTTTATTCGTTATTCCATCTAGGTTAACAAACGGAAAATGAGTTTTTGACTTGATTTCTCATTTTGTTGTTTGGGGTTTAAAAAACGGTCTATGGCTTCAATATTTCATTCGCACTTGTGAGCGGAGCTGAAACGCTCCTTTCATCTGATTGGTCAAATCGCTCCACCTTCAACTCGGGCTCCTCAGTCTTTCAGAATAAGAGTCTTACAAGAGCAATGTCTGAAACCAGATGTAGCTGGACACATAATTCGTGTTGCTGCGACTTGCAAGTCACCCCTTTAAATTATTTCTAGGTTATAGTATTGTATGAATATTGTCCCACTGTAAATACAGTGCAAATAGTTCTGTCTCATTGGATAAAAGTGGAAATAAAAATCAATAATAGACTGAACAGTTCCATGTTAATATGTCTGGAACATTTACCACTCTCGTCTTTTAAGTCTAAAGGCACTAGGTAGGTGTGTGTGTGACATTAAAAATTAATTGGGAAAACTTATATAGTTCATTTTATGAAATAAATTTGTAATATTAGTTTTATTACATACTAAATTGAATGATATTATTCTTTTAGTATTCTTTGTTGGCCTTGAGAAAGCCGACATATATTTGAACATTATTATCATTTATTATGAGAGTAATTGACAACGACTAAAATTTTAATGTTTCACCAAATTCAGCTCAGATCTTCAGACTCGTCTGACTCGTTGCTGTAACCGGTCAGACTTTGTCCTTCTCAAAAAATCCTAGTGACTTTCATTATCTGAGCAATGAAAGTCTTACACTTAAGGTCCACTAGAGGGGGAGACAGGATTTCTGTTTATGTAAGTTTAAATGACAAATAAATACATGAATTTCATGTGTACTACCATGAATATGCCATATCTGTGTACAAGAATAAACTTCACACTTCAAGTTGTACTGAAAACTTCCCATTCTGGCTTTTTCAACCTACCTGCAAATTTATTTTAAGATTTATTTTTTATTCACACTGGTTCATGCATTTAATGTTTGTCCATCTAGAACTTTTATTTTTCATGAGCTGTACATTTTAAGATGTACTCAGTGTTGATAAATCAAGTTAAAGTTGGAATCAGTGTATGGAGTCACTAAATTACAGCAGAGAGTTTAAAAGTTGTTGAGAGGCAAGACAAGACACAAGAATGATTCAAGAATGTTTATATATATGTCATTTTTGCGACAACATCACAAGCACCAAAGTGAACCCCTTTTCCATCAGTTGCTGCATGGACAGAATGGCTGTAGGCTTCAACTCTAGACAGACTTTAACTTCCAACTTTAACTTACCTGATAATGAGCTAAATCACCTTAAGGAGGTTAATAAATATACTGTATAATTCAAGAGACTAAGACTTTTAAGGTTCTTCCTTTTTTTTTACAATTGTTTTAAAATTGACATACATCAATTTCACAAAATGTATATTTCATTTATATTTTGTGTAAATTCATGTTTAAATTTAAAATTGTGACTCAAAGCCCACTTAGTAATTAACCTCTGCTGCATTTTGAATCAAAAATCATATTTAAAAACAAATACTACTGAGATTAATATATTGATGCTATATACAACGTGACTGCAAACTAAACCAACAGGGTTATAGAACTGAGGTTCTGAAACTGCAGCCTCCGGTTGTGCAGGAACATACTGCGTTATGTCTTTGCGTGCAAAACTGTAAATTATAACAAACGTTACTTATGTTGTTATTGTTGTGTATTATTTCAGTACCTGAAATATCCTGCATATTTTGTCAACAGACATGTCATCATCTCTTACTGTGACACGTTTGCCTTCTCAAAAGAGAACATAACTTGTTTCCATTGTCGCAGTAGCTCGGACATCAATTACGTGTTTTACATTACCTTGGGTGAAGGGCGGGTCTTCTTGGCGTGGCGGGAGCTCTGGGCGGGAGTAACTTCCGGTTCACGAAAAAGTACCAATGCAGAATGCAGAAATAGTTCATACATACGTATTTTGATTTCCGATTTCCATCTATAAATACAATCGGATAACCAGATTGTTTTCCGTTTTCCGTCTTTTAATATCAAAAGAAAAAAAGAAAAATGGATTGTTTTCCGTTTTTTGTTTTCCTATTTACTAATGGAAATTGGGAAACGAGCCGTTTTTCGTTTTTGTTTTTTTCCTTTTAAAACGAAAATCCGTTGGCCAACAAGTACACGGACCACCCTCATATATAGTTGTCAGTCGGATTTAATAGGCGGGATTTATGGTAATTGAGAGTGAGCGTGCAGGCGCGTCCCATTTACGACTGATTGAAATTCATTAACACATACACACTTCTCTATCACATCTGACGTTTACGAAGTTTTTGTGAATCAGGAGAAGAGTTTTCGGGATGTTCTCTTTACGCGCAAATCACTCAGATATTTACTCGTATATTTATGAATGTTTCATGAATGAGACCCACTGTGTCTAAATGATCAACTAATGCTGAAACACCAAACACTGAAGTAAAACTGAATGACCAGAAAACTACAAACTGCTGCTGCTTTCAAACTGAGTCCAGATCTGCAGCACTGGACATTTAAAGAATGAACAGAAGAATGAAACACACAAACACTGTCCTCCGCTTTACTCTGTGTCCAGTTTCTCAACACTAACACTGATCTACACAAAACTGCACTTTAACCTGCACTGAGTACAGAATCATGAACCTTGGTAAGGAAGCTTCCTGTTTTTAACTGTGGTTTGTCTTAAAATACAGAACATCTAAAATTAACTTGCTGTTGTTTCATTATACTCAGTTATCTTAACAACATCATGATCACTTTCTTTGCGCAGTCAAGCAACACAATACATCACACAGTGATCTGCTGAAAGGAAGCTAGCTGTGATTTTTAATTACATTCTGATAAATCTGAGTGAGAAAATGATCTGTACCTGTGACTGTGATGAGGACTCGTGTGATGAAGCTCTTGTGTCCTGGATCAGACTGAACTCCACACCAGTATTCAGCTGAATGTTGTTGAGTCACATGACTGATGATTCCCGTCAGGAGCTGCTGCTCTCTGTCATCATACAGCTGCATCTGTCCCTCAGCGCTCCATCTTCTGCTCTCCTTCACAGACGTCTCTTCAGCACAGAGATCAGATCCAGATCTCCTGCAGACAAACTTCACATCAGCACTGTGGGATTGTGGGTATCTGCAGCTGATGTTCACAGATCCTCCTGCAGCAGCGGAGAGACTGATGCTCTCCTGACAACAATC
Organism: Carassius auratus; assembly: GCF_003368295.1. Classification (NCBI taxonomy): domain Eukaryota; kingdom Metazoa; phylum Chordata; class Actinopteri; order Cypriniformes; family Cyprinidae; genus Carassius; species Carassius auratus. The sequence continues at coordinate 9,216 of NW_020525246.1, read as the reverse complement.
AGCTGCTTGAGAGACGAATCAAGTGCAGCAATGTTAGAATTCAACAAGAGAGTCATCGATTCAGCACAGAAACAAATGAAAGCAGCTCACCCTTCTTAACGTCCAGCTTAAACTCAGAGAAGAAACTGTAGTCTTCAGAAACTCTGACTGTAATCTTATATTGTCCAGAATCATTCTCATTCAGATCTCTGATAAACACACGTAAGAGACTTGAAGATCTGTCAGCATGAACGGAGAATCGGCCGACATGTGTCCATTCTGCTGCTCTGTCTGTCTTTATTACAGTTAAACATTGATATTTTCCAGCTTCACAAACATCTATCACAGAATTATCTTCTAGTATCTTATATTTGTAGTTTATAATGACGTTTCCTCCTGAATATCCCGTCACAGACCTGATTTTTTCACCTGTTGAACACAAACTCAGATATCAGTGTGATGATGATGATCATCATTTTTGTAAATCATGGCACTTCACCTTTATTCACACACACACACACACACACACACACACACACACACACACACACACACACGTTTGTTTTTGTGAAAAGTGTGTTCATCCCATAGGTGTAATGGTTTTTATACTGTACAAACTGTATATTTTATGACCCGACACCAACCCTACACCTAACCCTAACCCTCACAGGAAACTTTCTGCATTTTTACTTTCTCAAAAAAAAAAAAAAAAAAACTCATTTTGTATGATTTATAAGCGTTTTGAAAAATGGGGACATGGGTTATGTCCTCATAAATCACCCTCTCCTTGTAATACCTGTGCCATACCCATGTCATTATACACACACACACACAGACTCGCACACACACACACACACACACACACACATTCTTGCGCAGGCCCACTCATGGGGCCCACCAGTTTTTTTATGCGTTGTGGGATCCACCCTTTCCAGTGGTCCTACACTGCTATAAAAACAACATTAGATCTAAAAAAAAATCTCAATCATTAATATCACTTCAATTTGATAAATTTCTAAAGTTTTGTCGAAAAAGGTATTTGGCCCCTTGTGGGGAACGTTTCTAGGATTGCCGACTTGAGAGGTCCGCCCACATACACACATATATACCAAGTTTTTATATGTTAATGGGGCCCAAGGTCACTATCTGCAGCTGCTGACAACAGCCTTTATTATTACTCCCAGTTCCCTTATTTTGGACTAAAATAGTTATTTTTGTAATGAGTAACTATGTATATATGTGAAACTTTCCATCTGCCTTTACAGATTACAAGACATACGGCTTCAAAGACAGTTTTATAACAAAACTGAAATGACCAATTTTATTGTAATGACAAAGTTTATGCCACACAGTTGTCAGTCAATAAACTTTTTATGAAATCATTAAAACAAATTATTAATTTAATGTCTAGGTTTGTACAATCTGCACTCAATGTTTGAACAACATCAGCCTGAACTTTTATGTAAACCCAACAGTTTCTCTTATATAGACATTGAAATTATATGTTATATTGGACTGCATCCATAATGTCATGTTAACACAAGTTGTTCTTTCCAGTGAAGCCTCAAATTTTGAAATAATGATACAGAGATATTTAAAGAAATGAAAAATCCTTTGAAATATTTAACATATGCCCCACACACTTTCAGTGTTTAGGCCCTAAAATAAATAAATGCATTAAAATAAATAAGAATATATCAATATCCATCCAACATCCAACATCCATCCATATATCCAACATCTGTTCAACATCCATCCATTAAGCCATCATCTACCCTACATCCATTCAACATCCATCCATCCAGCCATCATCTACCTTACATCCATCCATCCATCATCTACCCTACATCCATCCAACATCCATCCATCCATCATCTACCTTACATCCGTCCAACATCCATCCATCCATCATCTACCCTACATCCATCCAACATCCATCCAGCCATCATCTACCTTACATCCATCCAACATCCATCCAGCCATCATCTACCCTACATCCATCCAACATCCATCCAGCCATCATCTACCCTACATCCATCCAACATCCATCCAGCCATCATCTACCCTACATCCATCCTACATCCATCCAGCCATCATCTACCTTACATCCATCCAACATCCATCCAGCCATCATCTACCTTACATCCATCCAACATCCATCCAGCCATCATCTACCCTACATCCATCCAACATCCATCCAGCCATCATCTACCCTACATCCATCCTACATCCATCCAGCCATCATCTACCTTACATCCATCCAACATCCATCCAGCCATCATCTACCTTACATCCATCCAACATCCATCCATCCATCATCTACCTTACATCCATCCAACATCCATCCAGCCATCATCTACCCTACATCCATCCAGCCATCATCTACCTTACATCCATCCAACATCCATCCATCCATCATCTACCCTACATCCATCCAACATCCATCCAGCCATCATCTACCTTACATCCATCCAACATCCATCCAGCCATCATCTACCCTACATCCATCCTACATCCATCCAACATCCATCCATCCAACATCTACCTTACATCCATCCAACATCCATCCAGCCATCATCTACCCTACATCTACCCTACATCCATCCATCCATCATCTACCCTACATTCATCCGACATTCATCCATCCAACATCCATCATCTATCCTACATCCACCCAGCTCTCGAACATCCATCCAACATCCATCCATCCATCCATATGTCCAACATCTATTCAAGATCCGTCCATATATCTAACATCTGTTCAACATCCATCCATCAAGCCATCATCTACCCTACATCCATCCATCCAACATCTACCCTACATCCATCCAACATCTACCCTACATCCATCCATCCATCATCTACCCTACATCCATCCAACATCCATCCATCAAACATCTACCCTACATCCATCCAACATCCATCCATCATCTACCCTACATTCATCCAACATCCATCCAACATTCATCCATCATCTATCCTACATCCACCCAGCTCTCGAACATCCATCCAACATCCATCCATCCATCCATATGTCCAACATCTATTCAAGGTCCATCCATATATCCAACATCTGTTCAACATCCATCCATCCAGCCATCATCTACCCTACATCCATCCATCCAACATCTACCCTACATCCATCCAACATCCATCCATCAAACATCTACCCTACATCCATCCAACATCCATCCATCCATCATCTACCCTACATCCATCCAACATCCATCCATCCAACATCTACCCTACATCCATCCAACATCCATCCATCCAACATCTACCCTACATTCATCCAACATCCATCCATCATCTATCCTACATCCACCCAGCTCTCGAACTTCCATCCAACATCCATCCTACATCCATCAAATAAAAAATTAAATTAAATAAGAACTGTATATTGTATAACTGTATATTTGTAGGCCACTGGACAGCCATAAAACCTGAGCAAACCCCTACAACAACAACAAGGTTACAACAGAACACAACCAAATACAAAACATTTTAAGATCCTACCTCTAATGTTTTGGTTTTACCTCAGTTCCATTAGGTACACTAGACTTTTCTTCTCAGGGCTGTAATGCGATTTTTAACATAATATTTAACTGCTTTCCAGTCCCTGTTTCTGAGAGCTTGAGGTTCTGCAGTAATACAGCGCTGACACTCTTCTTTACCAGGAACTTGATTCATTACAATAAATCTCCTCAAATGTGTGTCCACTGCAGCACACTCGTCTGGGGTCCAGCTTCTTTTGACGGCCGTTTGTTTTCCTATGTAGGCAAAAAAAAAAAAAAAAAAAAAAAACATTGTAGGTTTTCTTTTATGAATAAATTTTAATCTTACTTAACCCCGTAAGACCCACTGTTTCAGTATTACAACATTTGTGGTTACTCCCCAAAACCCCTTTTTATCTTTTTTTTTATTGTTTGTTTGTTTATACAACCACATCAATATGATCTGTGGGTCCTACATTTTGTTACCACCATGTAATTGGATCCAGGATTTGTATACAAAGCCCACCCTTAAGTCAAGAAGTGGCACATCTTACAACTTTCTGATGAAGCAACATCCCTTTGATTTACTGGACTGGATTCATCTTCAAGTAAGTAAAATGCTTGGAATAATTTTTTCTGTTTATTACAGTGTCTATAACAAGGACATATACAGTAAATGTTGAAAGTATACCCTACATTTTGTTTGGAGTTTGTTTTATAAATGTTGCAATATTACAATGTTGGATGAGAGTGGCAGTCATAATTGCCCTGTATTTAAGAGGAACATCTTGAGGGGAACTTAAATGAAAATATTCACAACAAATTATACATGATTTAAGCATTATACCCTTTAGCTTTATATCGGATTACATATTCTATACTGTATTAGAGACTAAAGTTGAAAGATTTATTTCCATATCTAAACATTATAATTTGCTATCACATTCTGCAGGACTTTCTAACAAAAAAATTCTGTTTGTGCAAATCTGCCCTTTCTTAGTCTACTGATAAACAAAATGTTCTTATCAATTTATATTCAAAGTGCTTATTATCATTAGGCCTATAACCTTTATTTAACCAGGTCTTTTGCAAGAGACACCTGGCCACACCTGGCCAATCCTCCAAGTTGTGCGGGATGCTCCTGGTGCTTTGTTCTGGCACAGGTGTAAATGTTCATCACTGTTAGATTTTGTTGTAAACTGGATGCTGAATGCATTCCTGTAAGGATTACAATCACAGTCTACTATAGGTGAGCCATTAGGTATAGTGTGACCGGTGAGATGTGTGAATAGGCTGCTTCAGTCCAAAGTGTGAACACGTCATAATGAGGCATGTGTGCTATTTGTTTATAGAATGTACATTTGTCGCAAATTTTATTTTTTCATTTCAGAATGCCACCAGCAAGGAGAAATCCTCGGTACAATGTGCACAATGTTAATGGCCATCATCCAAAAAGGAGAAAGTGATGTGGACATCGATTTTGACGACACTGATGCAAGTGATGAAGAATCAGATATTGATGTCTCATGTGGACAAAGAAAACCAAGAACCTACCGATTGTCCAGCTAATGTGAATATTGAGCCCGGGCAATCAAAGAAATACATCAAGCCATATGACAGACGTCACTGATTTCTCTGGTCAAGCTCTCACAGATGATGTCACCTCCCTCCACACACCACTGCAATACTTCCAAAAGTTTGTGTCAGAAGATTTGGTTCAAGCTCTGGCAACAAATACGAATGAGTACAGCATTCAAAATGACGAAAGATCAGTCAACACTAATACAAAAGAAATACAGGCAGCATTGGGTATGTACCTGAGGATGGAACATTACATTTTGTAAACAATTTAACCATGCCAGAGACTGAAAAGAGGGACAAACTCTGGAAACTCAGACCACGGCTTGATTCACTCAGAGAAAACTGCCTGCAGGTGGTACCAGAAGAGCACATTCCATGGACAAGATGATGATACCCTTCAACGGGAAGTTCAGCAGCATCAAGAAGTATATGCAAGGTAATCTACGCTCATGAGGCTTTAAAGTATGGGTGAAAGCTGGAATCTCAGGGTGTCAGGTGATGACAGGTGAATTGTCAGGTGATGTTGTAATGAAGCTTGCCTCCACATTTCCAAAGGGTCAACACAACAAGATCTAGGCAGACAATTACTTCACCTCCGTTCCACTGGTAGTGAAGCTCCTTGAGCAAGGAATCCATTATGTGGGAAAGGCCAGGCAAGTGCATCTACCCATCTAACTGTAACATTTACATGTGAAGAGCTTGAAGAAGAAGGGCAGAGGAAGCTTTGACCACAGAGTGGAGGGGAAACAACATCTGTGCTGTAAAAATGGTACAACAACAGGGCGCAAAGTGTCACCAATACACAAGTGTCACCCTTCGCTGGACCAGAACCTGTTCAGGAGATTCAACACTGGGACAAAGCCGCCAAAACCTACATTGACGTTAGAAAGGCTTCCATTGTGGGCATCTACAATAAATACATGGGAGGTGTGGATTTGTTGGACTCATTTACAGCAAAACACAAGTATGCACTGAAATCCTGGCGGTGGTACATGTACATCTTCTGGCACACAATCACCCTTGCTGCAGTGTTAATTTCGTTGACTAAATATTTTCGTCATTATTTTCGTCACGAATATATTTTTGCGGACGAAAACGAAACGAAAACTAAAAAAGAAGGCACTGATGGAGACTAAAACTATGACTAAATTGATTGACATTATCGTCAACGAATAAAGGACGAGACGAAAATAGACTGTGACGAAAATCAAATCAGCAGACGGGAGAGATGCGAGGAATGAACAAAAGAACCGGCAAAACGGAACAGGCGAGACTGCATGAGAGAAGAGAACCAATCCGAGCCTGACTTATTGAGACGTGAAGCGAAGGTTTACAGTTTTTAAATGAGCTCCCGGGAAGACGGCATTCGAAGAGGTGATGTCTAAAAGAGCGACAAAATGTCCACAGCTCACTTCACGTTTGACGACGAACAAAACAAAACAAAGCGTAAAGCACGCGGAGCGCTCATTCGTGGCAAGAACACAACCAATTTGAAAATACATTTACAGACGAGCCACCTGGACATTTTCTCAAATGTAATTTCACAACGATGTTCTTTTGTTTATTGAGCTAAGCAAAATTGGAAGACTGCAGTGCGTAGATGTTGTAGCATTAAATATTACGAACTGAAAAGTACTGTAAAATAGCCCCTTCTTCAAATTAGATGAGAGCACAATACTAATACGTAATATTATGATACATACATTTGATTAATACTAATGTTTAGTATATTTTATAATGTTCTACTTGTTGACAATATCACAAATATTTCTATATTAGTCATGTGAAACATGAATGTTCAAATCCTATCATTATACATACTAATCTAGCAATATTGTAGTATTTAAAACATACAATATTGCTAGACAAATGAATACCTTATAAAATCTTGTTACTTTTTTTATCCACCCAACTTATTAAATATTTACTTTAAATGTATGCACTTATTGTTCAGCTCAGCTGTAAGCTTTAAGGTCCTGGACCTAACTTTATTTTTCTTTTATTGATGGTCAATTGGCAGCTAGTTATTGTTTACATTATCATGACAGTGTTTGTTGCTGCATAAAAGCTTTTGAATCGAAATAAAGACACGGTTGTGTTGAAATAAAGTTGAATTTGTGTTTTATATATTTTGGTTAAGTTTGTTTCCTATACCAGCTGTAAAAAATTGTCTAGTAAATCTGTTATTGATTTTAGTCTTATTTTAGTCGACTAAAATACCAAGCAATTTTAGTCGACTAAAATAAGACTAAAATCAAAACAAATCAGATGACTAAAACTTGACTAAAACTAAAAAGAATTATAGTCAAAAGACTAAGACTAAAACTAAATTAAAATTTCGTGTCAAAATTAACACTGCCTTGCTGTAGTCAACGCATGGCTCCTCTACAAGCAGCACAGCCTATGCTCTCAGAATGCCAAAGAAGGAGATACTGAACATGAGAAAGTTCCAAGCACAGCTGGCTTCCTCTCTCATTACGGTAATGATCTATTTGTGCCATTTACCTGCTTGTGATACATCAGACTGGTATTTGAGATGTACAGAAATTGATACATTTGTTCTTTATATTCTAATCTGGTGGACACAACACTGAAAATGCCTCTGTTTTTCAGAGGACAGGAACCATTTCTGGGATTACCACTATAAGTAAAGGTGGACTTCACGCTGAGCACACAGATTTCAGTGGAGAGTGAGAGAACACTGCAGACATTGCACTGTTAACAATGTAAATAAATAAAGTTCTTATTTGATGGAATAAACAACTCTTCATAATCACATAACTGAGATTATAATTCATTTTATACACTGGTTTGGTAAAAAAAAAAAAAAAAAGCAAATTAATCCTTAATTATGCAGCTTGATGGGCACCTCTTCGGACCTGACGTGCTACCCAGCTACGCAAACGCAGCTAAGTGGATGTACTCTCTTGTGATTGGCCAGAGTGATCACGAGTCTACGGATGTTTGGGTCTCATTGCTGAAAGAGTGCATGAATCGGTGGAAAAACCCCAGCCCCCCTGTGCTGCCAGCTTCTCCAAGCCCCGTGCTCCCTCTTTTGCCAAAACCACCCTGAGAACGACCACCACAACTGGCTGAAGGAAGAGCTGCAACAGGTTAACGAAAGGCAGAAAGCAACGAAGGAGTGCCTGCTCAGATGCATTCTGTTTAGTTTTTGCTTTTTAACTTTATAGTTAACTGTTTTGATTGCATTCTTTTTCTTTGCGTGTTGTATTTATTAAAACTGAGTGGTTTGCAGTGGCTCATTGTACTTCTGACGGCATTACATTATAATTCTGTAAAAGAAACTGCAACAGGATGCTTTACCCTAAACTCGAGTATACACACAGAACTCTCTCACTTAAAAGCAATTTTATTCTTGCATTTCACAAAATAATAATAATAATAATAATAATAATAATAAAAACAATAATAATGATAATATTTTCTATTTATAAGGCACTTTTAAAGGTCATTGAATAAAGTCAGCTGCATGTGGAGGTTTGAGTTTTCAACTGGTCTCTGTACACGTCTGTTGTTGGAGGAAATGCAAGGCATTTTTCCCTGAGTAACTCCATAAAGTGTTAAAGATTTTTTTTTTTTTTTTTAAATACAACAGACTTCTTATTGATATAAAGGTGATGATGCCAGTCTTTCCCCAACCCTAAAACCTGCGACAATGCAGGCTCACAAGGTCTCTTCCTGCAACAGCTTCTTTCAAGCCACTGTCAGGCTTGTGGCACCAGACAATAAGGAGGGACAGACATATTTCAAGTGTTGAGTCAAGGAAGCAAAGTAAAAGCCCTTAAAAATAAATGAGCAGCTCTGGCCCAAAAGAGAGTGCAAGCCCCAAAGCTTACCTCTCTTTTTTGCAGACACACTTCTGTTTTGGACTTGTGATGTGGAGGAACATTCTTGCAGGGATGACATGCTGACCTCATCTTCTGACCCTCTCTCTTTGGCATACTGACATCTGGACAAAGAAATAACTTTATTGTAGTATACACTAGGGCTGAAAGATATGGACAAAATTTCATATCTCGATTATCCTGCCAGATATCTCGATACAATACGATATGACTACGTGTTATTTTGCTAAGCACGACCTGCACAACACGTCACTCTGGTTTACATCGTCTTTTCTGAACCAAAATACTTCCAAATT